>NW_022283916.1:0-4997 GCF_004355925.1 Anarrhichthys ocellatus
CTAAATGCACAGAATGAAAGTTCACACGCTTCCATTCTTCAGAAGAACTCAGACATGCAATAACCATAAAGAACACAATAGAGCAGGAACGCCCAGGGAGCCACTGCAGCAGTGCATTTAATGAATCCTTTTATATCACCGTGTCGGAGGCTAACCTTTCCAAAGGTAATGTTTTATTAACACCTCCTTGGACCAACCTTCCACTGAAGGATTATTGTTATTAATCTAACATTCGAGGAGAGTCTCCGTCTGCATATATGAGTTCTACATAACAACAATCTCTTGTGTCCATATCAGCTGCAATAATCTAAATCAAGATATTCAGAAGTTACCATCAGTCCGAAAAAAAAGTTAAATTGCAGCTACTGTAACTGTCAAGTTATCGCCATCAATTTAGATCTTTATTGCCGTTTTTTGCGTCCATACTGTTATATCGACGGCCCGGGGAATGCTGCGTTCCTCCAGTCAGAGGTGGGGGTGATTGATGTTTGAGCGATGGAGGATGCTGACTTCTCTCTGTTTCAAACTAATGCTGTGAGTATCGTGATGTGGCTGATTAAGGAGCTGCTGTCAGATCCACGTCTCACAGCAGCTGAGGAGCAACAGTTCAGTCCGACCACAGAAGAAAGCAGAAGTGTGATTTTGTGCGACAGCCTGACATTAACAGTTTTCTGCTGTCATGTCTTCTGCTTTGTGGTATTCCTCACACGAGGCATTCATCCCGTCATTGTCATCTGGTCTTCAGTAGACGGAAGGACAACATGTCCACTCGTACCTTTGATGCTGCACAGTTTTAATTTATACAGATTTTACATTTCAGTGATTTATGTTTGAACTGAGTGTCCAGAAACAGTCTTGAGCCTGAACAGAGCCGTGTGCAGAGGAATTCCTCTCCAAGAAAAGAAGAAACACAATGAAACAATCCTCTAAACAGATGTAAGTCAATGGTTCAGTCCATGCATGTCAGGTTTTAGAGCCAAAGTCTGAAACTAAAAAGACCCAAAGATGTGAAGCATGCAGCAGATTCATGGGATGAATGGCATTAAGCAGAAGGTCAGGCTCTTTGTTTGAGTCTGCATACAGGTGGCGATAGACGTACAGTACCGGCTGTAGACAATTTTCTTGGTTGTCAGTTAGAAGTCTTCAGATGACCTGGTTGTAATTGTCTGTACGGGTTATAAGCGTGCGTGAATACAAAGCTATATTTATAAAGCTTCTCTGTTTGCTGTCGTGGCCGATGGCTCTATCTGGTGAAATCATCAGGGATCTTAGCTTTGACTGAGTCTCACCTCAGTGTTACCCTCCTGTGCTGTAGAGATCAGTTATCAGCTGAGAGCTGCAGTAGATGGTTGTGTTTCTATCATCCAGAAAAACTCCGCTTCTTTCCTCCAGATTGTCTGTCGAGATTCTTCCACGGTTTGTGGAGCTGCTGTGTTTTATGTCTCTACTATGGCTGAGGGAGAACCACCATCCCCCCTGATACCTAAAGCATCCCGATAGTGTTCCTCTCCTCACCCCGAGGACACAGCAACTAAATCTATCTTCTCCCTCCGAGGCGGCGGCGGTGATGAATTGTCTCGGCGACTGTGCCAAAACCACCCCGACTCTGAGCGCTCAGCCTGCAGGGACACTGTAGGGCCACAGAGTGATCCCCACTAATGTAGTATATAGTATATAGTATATAGTATATAGTATATAGTATATATTATATAGTATATAGTATCACTCATCAGGATAATACACAGTCTGTACTACACATGAAGATAAGACGACTGAACTGAACTCTGCCAATGAGGTCTGAACTTATCAAATGAAAGTGTCTTTAATGAATACATCTATAAATATAAGCTCATTAGTTATTTGGCAGACTTTTATATTGACAATGAAGCCACAGCATTAAGACTTAATTACTAATAAATGACTCATAATATGCGCGCCTTTGTTGAACTGTGTTGACCGTGATAAGTCACTTTAATACCAGGTTTGACTGCTGGCCTTGAGAACTGAGTGATGAAGTGTGTAGTACGTAGACTGTAGCTGTACCAGTGTACATGAGTGTGTTCTGAGGAGTATGTGTGTGTTGACAGCTAAAGGACGTGTGAATGCTTAACATCTGATATTAAATATGTAGCTGACCGTTGAGTGACCTCGCCTTAATGCTTTAGTGCTCTCATTGGACTGAACTATTAACACGATGGGTTGTCAGGTTTGATCGGTGGGCGGGTTCCTGGATGCTTGCTGGCCATGAAGAGCAGCAGGCGGTCTAGTTTAAAGTGTGTGGACTGGAGGAGCTGGGGCTGTGCTGGAGGCAGAGTCAGGGGCTGAAGAGGTTTGTGTCTTGGCCCTGAAGACCCTGATGGTGGACAGCGTGATGGGGCTTGAGGCCGGTTGGGGGGTCGCATCATGAAGAAACGGTGGAGGGTTCAGGTTAGCCCTAAAGGGTCCTGATCTCCCGTCTCTAGTGACGCATTCCAGCAGTGCGATTATAGTGCTGCGCTTTTATCGCTGCCTTTCTATCGACGGAGAAGATCGGTACGCTTTGTGATGTTTAGGGGAGGAGACGAGTTGTTTCAGCCTCTGGATCCGATTTGCAAAAATCTCACCTCGTGTGTTTTTTTGTTGTCCAGATCTTCTGAAATCAATCTGGATGCGCTGGCAGTCTGATCAAGACTTTAAAACTGGCCCTACTTTTGTTCCCATATAAAGAGGAACACTAGACCTAAACGTCCTCATGTTTCAGCTTCTCCTTTATTTTTACAATGTGCTCTTTCACATGTAGGAGATCTGACCCTGGACCTGTACAGTAAAGACCAGTTAAACTAGTTTCTTCTCTTGTTTTGTCGATGCTTTCAGGCAGCAGCTCCATGGTGACCCTCTCTCCTCTGTGTTTGTTTCATTCATGTTCCACTTTCAGAGTTCCCATAAAGACCTCAGGCATTAATGAGCTCTCCTCTGAACTTAAGTCGGGGCTGATACATGTGTTATAAATAAAAACCCTTTGGCAATGTTACTAAATGTGAGAGAAGGTGAAATACTAGGTGAGTACTTGACCTCTGGTACATTTTGAATGATTCAATCTACTTTTAATGGAATATTGTTACTGCGTTTACCTCAGAGAAGGCTTTGAGGACTTATTCCAGTCCTGTTTAACCCTTAAACACCCGATGGAGGAAAAGCTCAGCGGTGTTGTCGACTCAGCGCTACCCACTGAGGGACCTGCTTTTATTTGAGTAAGAAGTAGAAGTATCAGTAAAGTACGAGGACCAGTTCCCCGTCATCATGGTGCAGTTCCCTCCTCCGTCCTCGTTGGTCCGTCCTCGGTCTCGTGCTCTTCTGTGAGTTTCGTCATCGCGTTGGAGCCTCGTCGGTTCGTCTCCGTCTCGATCTTTCTGCTGCGTCACTGAAGCTCTCGGTGGACGACAAGACTTGTGCATTAAGAAGTGATGTTCGCTCAGACACGTATGATCCGAGGCAACAGCTCAGGGAGCCGTGTAGTTAATGGACCACGAGTCTAATCTTTAAAGAAAGTGTTCTCCGGCTCTGGCCTACATTTAAATACGGTCATTAAGAAAAGAAACATTATGCATCGGAAATGAAAAGTGAAATAAAAGCTTTTTGAGATTTGTAATGTACGACTGAGCGCTAACACTGCCGCGGTTTGTTCAGGGGAAGATAAACTGAAAGGTTTGGGGCAAATTTTCCAAAAGTAGTAAATGAATAATGCAGAAGACAGCTGAGTTATACCTGTTGGATGTTTCTCACTCTGCCTGCTTGGAAACACAAACTCTTTCCAGGTGTTCTGCCTCACGTAGGACTGCTGGTGAAAGAGTGTAGAGTTAACAGAAAGGGAAGAAGCAGCCTCATCATCCTACTTATCTTACTGATGTCCTGATATCATACTGTGAACAGCCTTGCTTTCACTTAGCAAAATGTTAGCAACCACTAGCCATATGCTAAGCTAAGCTGCTTGTGCTAACATGCATATCGCGAGCTGATGTCCCACAAGGTTACAACGTTCATTTATGCAGTTTGTCGTCTCATTTTACTAACAAAACACACGAAACAACAACAGTTGTGTCCTCTGGCGGAGGATGACTTCAGGAGTCTCACAGCCTGAAGACAGAAGCTGCTGTGTGGTCTGGTGGTACGGCAGCAGGTTGAGCAGACTACATGGCTGGCTGGGTTTTGTTTTTAAGATCCTTTGGGTTCTTTGCAGGCACCTCTTTTCACCAATATCCCTGATGCTCAGTAGATGGGCACCAATGATGTTGTAATCACATGCTGCCCTCCTGTCCTGAGCCGTGCACATCTCATGCCAGCTTGTTTCCAGTCAGGATGCTTTTTATTGCTCTTCTGTAAAAGTTAATTTTGCCCTTTTAAACTTCCTTAATAAATACAGCTGCCTATGAGCTTCCTTCAGCAGGATGGAGATGTGTGATGGAGATGTGTGATGACCACGGCAGGTTGTTTGTGACGTTAATCCCCAAGAACTTCAAACTTGCTCCACCTCAGCTCCATCGATGTGTGTATTGGCCTCAGCTCCTTGGTTTCACTGACGTTGAGCATCACTCTGCTAGATTGTTGATTTCCTCTCTCTATGAAGTGTCATCGCTGTTGATGTTGTTGTCATCTGTGTGATGGGTGTATAAACCACGTACCCGTTGCATTAAGACGCTGTATTTACGCTTCTTTTGCTCCTTTTGCTCCGTCATGCTGCTGCTGCACTGCTCTCCTGACATTTGTCCCAATTAACTTCAATAGCTGACAGTTTTAAAGACTCCTAAAGAAATGTAGCTCTACATGTATTCAAGTTGTGTTGTACTTTCCATCGTTTTATAACGTGTTGTGCTCGACACACATTAGTCTGATTACTGCGATGTTTTTAAGAAACATCCACGTACATGATGCATGAGCAGAAGACGTGGAGACGAGAGCAGGAGCTCGTTGCTTGAGGAGGAGGAAGAAGTGGAGGAGGAGGAGGAGGAAGAAGTGGAGGA
>NW_022283917.1:0-4997 GCF_004355925.1 Anarrhichthys ocellatus
CACTATAGCTCGATGACGTCTACGCTAGTCGACAATAAGGCTGTCGACGTTTATAGTTGTACATACAACATAACTTTACAGTAGCTAAAAACAGGGCCGTGTCGCCTCGTTGCATTCTTTTGTTCATCGCTTTGGCATTAGCAAACATTTCCTTGAAGGTTTCTTCTCGCTACGAAGTTGCTAGAAATAACAGCATAACTCCAAAGACACCAGCAGTACCGAGCTAAAACACACTCCCCGCCAGAACGACTGGGTTGTGACGTTAATGTCATTATTTTAAAGGATTTCGTACCTTTTGTTTTCGTTTTTCTGATGTGAAGCCCCCTCGATAAACCCGACTTTGCTTCCGATAGAGCTGGGTCCTGCACATGCGCAGTTCACACACACTCGTTTGATGAGGGAACCACTGAGACGCCGTTGATATTGTTGCATTCAGGTGTTGTGAACAAAATGGGAATTTGTGCAACATTGCAAGCGAATGGACCACTCAAAAAGTAGCAGGCCTATTTGATGTGTAGGGATATCAATACGTTCAATTACTTGGATGTGAAAAAGACGGAACGTATAATGAGCGCATGGGAGCGGGCAGTATCACCTCGTAGTTCATACTAACAATGATGGAACAGAAAACATGGCCTACTGTGCGCATTTTCTTCGGTGTAATGCAACAGTTTTCAGAATACAGTACTCAATATATGTGCTACCCTTGTTACAACCAAATTATACAAAGCCGACTTCGTTGTTATCCCCCCCAAAAAATGGCAGCACACACACGTTACTTACGGGTAACGCCTAAGTACGAGCTTAATTCTACTTCATGAAGGTAGCATTGCGGAAGAGCATTTTGTAGACGAGACAACGTCACAGGAATCGATACTGAAAATAATACAAGAGTAGGTTACATTTGTAACTAAATCATCACATATCTAAAACAATAAACAAATATAATAAAATAAATACTGAATAATAAAAAAATACTTAAATATTGGAGAGCGTGTGAGCATTACATTTCCTTGAATACAGGCCTATTTACTTAATCTGTGTTTCAGTGGTGCTGGTGCAGAGCAGCTAAAAACTTGATTGAAACATGCTGTTTATTGAAAGTTTACACTTTATCTCAGAGGAAAGAAGTTGACACAATCAACAGAACATTCTCTTAGATCCGTTATTGATTGCTAAAACAACCTGTTGGTGTTCTTGAAGCCGTTTGCTGTATAATCGGATCTGAGACCCGTGCCTGGGACATCATGTGAGAGTCACATGGGGCCTTCAAGCATGCTGCAGCCCCTTTCATTATTCACAAAATGTAAGGCCTGCAACTGCAAACAGGGTACTGGAGAAACCCCCCCCCCCAGGGCTGTAGCATCAATCAGCATCTACTTTACTTTATTGACGATCACATGAAGACATTCACAAACGAATAGATGGAATAAAAAGATATCAAGTAGCAAGTTAGTGGTCCACAAAAATGTGTTTAGCATCATGATTTGAAATCAGTATACAAAGAATTGTACAGCTACTTTATAGTTGATACATTTGAAAATGCCATACAAGCCAGTATAAATGAGTAAACAAGATGGCAATTGTCTTAAAAGACTCCAAGCAACTGCAAGGCTACAGATATGGACAGGAAGATGACACCGAAGTATCCAATGTAGCCATAGGCACCATACATCCTCTTGGATGGATCTGGAATAAACCGTAAAACAGAACAATGCAAACTTTCACCAAAGCAGAATTATATGAAACAACAATGAATACTAAACTTGTTCACAAGCCAATAACCAACATTGAAATTAAAATGTTGTCAACAATACATTCAATGATTAAAAAACACCTATCTTAAACAATTACCATAATTCAGACCACAGCCAGGCTGTTTATTATATTTTGCACAATGCTATATTCTGTAAATGATTAAACAAAACTAGGCGAGGAGCAACAAAATACTTTGGCAATCACTGTGATTACTAGCAGCGCTAGATTGAGTTTCAAGCCTTAAATTCCCCTACACTCAAACTGTATAACTTTGACCCATGTACTATTATACTGCACACATTTATAGGCTACATATAAATAATATTGGTGGTCTGCATTTTCAATGCATTATGTCACTATAGAAATATTTGGGTAAGGCCTTTTGGCCTTCGTTAAGTCCTTTCACATTAACAGAATGTCAGTCTTACCTCCTGTGTAGTAGCCCCAGGCGTAGGAAAACCTGCTGGTCACCCAAATAGCCCCCAGCACCGATGCTGATAACTGACATGATACACAAACAAAAAGAAAGAATTACAAACAGTTTGGGAAAATGCAGGGGTGATCCAGTTTGAGGAAAAAAAAAAAATGCTTCATCACTCTGACTCTGCTATCTGGAGAATTCATGCCAAAGATTATGAGGATTGTTTGCCCCTCCCACAAATTTGACATAGCGTGGGGTTAGAATTATAGCAGCCTAAAATAATTGACTACCAAGCCCTGAATGGCGTGGCAAAAGATCCACACGCACAACGTCATTCCGTGGCTATGCATGATTGAGTAGAAATGATACATACCGGGTAGACAAGAGCTGCAATGGTCTGGAAGACGAGCCACTGAGGGTACACCTCCAGCGTGTTCTGGTGCGCTCTCTGGATACAGTTGAATACCTGCTCCTTGTCACTGTACATTGTGGGATACTGCAAAGTAGAGCGAAGAGAAACAACACATTATATAATAGCTAGAAATGCAATGATGAGGGTTTATTATTAAGTTCACGTGTACTTTAAATGATTGTCCGCTAAAGTAAACTCAAACTACCTTGACGTCGTACTTCTTCCGGGCACCCCCGACTTTTACTGCCAAGTAGCCCAGCATAATCCAGCTGTAGAGGTAGGTGAATATGGCATAGCCAAAGTGGGACGGCAACACAGTCAAAATGTCCATCTCTGCTCGATAGGATTGCGTTTCAAGTTGTCAGAAGTCGGCGGCCTGCACACAACACGATCTGTGACTTCTTATTCAAGCGGAGTGGAAGGAAAGATTTGGCGCTGGAGGGAGGACGCAACCAAGTAAACAGGAGTCGAGGTTACATCAAATATCGCGAGATCGCTTACCCGCCCATGAGATAACCCATTTAAAGGGCAATGCCACCATAATAATACTAACAATACGTTTTTAGTTGCACGTGGGAAGTTCGCTGTTTGCTCATAATTATGTGGACTTATTGTTAATTGAATCGTATAAGACATAAACATATACTATAGCCAAAAAACATGATAAACATAACATTTTCATTTATACCTCACATTTTGTGGAGTGACCTTTCGCATGCATCACTGATAGAAATTGACGCGTTTGCAGGACATACTGCAGCTCTGGACGAGACTCAACTACCCTCTGTACATACAGTATTTACACATGACGCTGCCTCATGTTGCGTCTCTGTGTGATGATGTTTCCTCATCTCACTCAGTTTGCCTTCAGAAGCGCTCCCTCTGCAATTGAGCAAAGACACATGACATGTTTTTTTTTTATCACATGCTGGTTGAGATGCGGTATGTGTGTTTTAGTGTGTTTTACATGTCCTTTATCAACTCTCCATCATTCACCACTCCGCAGTGCTCGTCACACTCGGCTTTGCTGTAGAAGGGCGCGCACTGACCGACGGTGGGGTCAGAGGCCCAGATGGGTGGCTGACCTGTACAGGGCTGGGCCTACTTTGGAGTCATCAGCACCCTTATAAGGTTATTCGCCACTTTGCTTCCGTTGTGAGTGTACTGAACCTCCTTGTTCGTGCCTCTCAATTTACAACTCTTCCATTTGTTGATACAACAGTGACATCGTGTTGGAGACAGGACATCAGGCGCGTCACAGCGTTTCAGCTGAGTAATCTGTCTTTGACCAATAATCTACAACAAGAAACAACATGTGCGCTTACTACGACATGAAAACAGACACATGTGAAGCTGAAACATTGATTGGTTTGGTCCAAGTATTAACAAATAGTTGTGTTTAATTTATGCAATGTCAACATTGTTTTTAAATCTTTGACAGGCAAATAAAACTCTGAGCCTTTTCTTTTCAGGTCGTCAAAACCTGAAAAGAAAACGTCAGCGGCCTCGCCTCTCATTTTACGCAAACGTTAACCGTTCTCCGCCCCGTCCCAAGAACACACCGACATCAAGTCAACTTCTGGAGTCTGATCCCGGGTTTAAACTGCAAATGTAACCGCAAAAAAATAAATAAGTGTGTAAGTAGTAATGCAATGCGGTGAAAAGTCCCTGTTGGTCGTTTTATTCTCCGACACCTTTGTTTGAGTCGGGAGTTTACCTTCCCCTCTGTCTGTGCGCCTCCTGAGATGCCAAACCTCCACCTCTCGGGAGCGAGCATGCCCAGAGCGGCGATCACGTGGTCAGCTGATGTGCTCGAACACATAATATGTCAGAAATTGTAGGCTTAACCCTGAACAATATATCATTTTAGCAACTCATAGGTTTTATATGTAAAACTGAAAAGTAACTAAAAGCTGCCAGTTAAATGTAGTGGAGTAAAAAGTAGCTACAATATTTCCCTGTGAAATGTAGAGGACTGGAAGTATAAAGTAGCTCAAAATGGAGATACTCAAGTAAAGTAGAAGTGCACAAAAATTGTAGCCTACTTCAATTGTACTTCAATGTCGAGAGTGAACATACTTCGTTACTTTCCAACCCTGATATTTCTTTACAAACATGGGTCTGTCGTCCACATGTAAGTTATATTCTTGATAAAAATTTGAAAGTTTAAAGCAGTGATTACCAACCGGAGGACAAGATAATTAAAGAATCCAGCATAAATAAACATACATGTCTGTTAGACGAAACTTTATATTTTTCAGACTTTTATCTAAGGTTTTGTTTCCTTTTTATTAATGAAATATTGCATATTTTCTTCTTTGAGAGGCATCTAAAAGCTCTTTAAATGAAACAATCTCACAGGGATTTATTTTTATTATTTAACTGCTCAAGTTCATTTCCACACTA
>NW_022283918.1:0-265 GCF_004355925.1 Anarrhichthys ocellatus
GTATGTTTTGGTATGATTTTAACGTATGTTTTTGTATGATTTTAGCGTATGTTTTGGTGTGATTTTAGCTTATGATTTTAACGTATGTTTTTGTATGATTTTAGCGTATGTTTTGGTATGGTTTTAGCATATGTTTTGGTATGATTTTAGCATATGTTTTGGTATGATTTTAGCATATGTTTTGGTATGATTTTAGCGTATGTTTTGGTGTGGTTTTTGTATGATTTTAGCGTATGTTTTGGTATGATTTTAGCGTATGTTTTGG
>NW_022283918.1:275-2484 GCF_004355925.1 Anarrhichthys ocellatus
GGTTTTAGCGTATGTTTTGGTATGGTTTTAGCGTATGTTTTGGTATGATTTTAGCGTATGTTTTGGTATGGTTTTTGTATGATTTTAACGTATGTTTTGGTATGATTTTAGCTTATGATTTTAACGTATGTTTTTGTATGATTTTAACGCTTGCAGGTACAAACATGTCGGCCGATACCAAGATCGCCGAGCTGCTCACGGAGCTCCATCAGCTCATCAAACAGACCCAGGTGCGTTTAGTAGCCTTGGTTTCTAGTCATGAAAACACCGGTTAAGAGGAGGAAACGTCTAAATATCACCTCTGTTGTTCAGGAGGAGAGGTCACGCAGCGAACACAACCTGCTCAACATCCAGAAAACACACGAGAGGATGCAGACGGAAAACAAAAGTCAGTGAACTCTCGTTCCCACTTTTGCTCCACATTGTTTGCTTTTCTTTTATATTTTCTGCTGTTTTGAGTCCTGATCAAACTTACTTAGTCTCGTCCCTCTTGTGTCCCTCTTGTGTCCCCTCAGCGTCCCCGTACTACCGGACCAAGCTGAGAGGCCTCTACACCACGGCCAAAGCAGACGCAGAGGCCGAGTGCAGGTGAGCAGAGACGCTTCATCCTAAAGCTGCTGGACGACTGTAGTTTGATTTTAGCGTCTTTAAGACGCTGATGGGTGAGACGGAAGTACTGTGAAGTGTGTGGTTGATGCAGCAGAAGAGCCTCGTGTCTTTATAACATGCTTTATTTTAATAGCAGACTAATGACAAACATGCCACTCGTTTTATTTATGAACAACTGGTTTAATTTAACAAAAGGTGGTTATTACAGGACACACGTCGGTCTGTATTTAAATACTGTATCTATTAGATCCTGAAGCGTATCTAGTAGGGGTGCAACGGATCACAAACCTCACGGTTCGGATCAACAAAGAAAAGGGGAGGCTATAGTCTTGCATAAAACACAAATATTGAAGATGTCCAATTTGAAACAAAATGAATAAAACATTCAAATATACTGAATTCTGTTAAGTTAAAGTGCAACATGAGGTATGTTGATATCCTCGTCCTTTGATCAATACTGAAAGAAAGAAACAGCCAGTGAGCTAGCTTCCACTGTTTACACTGAACTGCTCAGCAACAACTTGGGTCTATGTTTACTTCCTGTCAGGTGATGTCATTCAAATACACAACAATGTTTACCATTATGTGACATTATTTTCAAAAAGATGAGAATATCTCCATTGTCTGGAGTGAAGGGAGACCTTTCTGTGGTGACTGGGATATTGCTATTGGGCGTGTCTAGCTTCCACTCTGCTGCTTCTGTCAGCACCTGCCCCAGGTGTGTGTCTGTGTGGCTCTCACAGAGGGGGCGTGTCTGCAGCACCGGACTATGAATCACTCCGCCGTGGTGAAAGCGGTCACAGTCTTTTCCTTCTCATAGAGGTCTGGAACAGCTTCACACTGAAGTGGGTGCGTGAGTGGATTTCATAGCGTGGCTCAAGCACTTTAACCAGATTTTGAAATCCTTTGTTTTCCACCACGGAGTGTCCCCCGTCGCTGACAGACCGGATGGTGTCTCTTCATATGTGTGGACATGCCGATGTAGTGCCGTTGTCGTGTGTGTTTCTCTTTAAATAACGCCTACATACCGTAACGGTTTGTCCACCACCCTCATCCGTCATTATAAGTTACAGGGAAGACAAAATGCTCCCAAACTTGCGACTTAAATGACGTCGGGAGCTTCTGACGTTCCTCCGCTCACCATGACATTCACCGTTCAATGCTTTTAACCTGCTCCGTTCACTGAATACACTACTGCTTTATATCTGTTCACGGACACTCTGCATTGATATTCGGGGACTTGTTACTTGAAAAGGAACAGCAGCAGTACAACTTTATTACACACTATGATGATTACACTGTGAAAAAAAATACTCAATTGTTCACAAGTGATCCGAACTGTGAGGGCTGATCCGTTACACCACGAGTATCTAGTGAGGCTGGATACTCTCTGATTTCTACTTCAAACCGTCACTTTGTCTTAAATGTTCACTTTACATCTTTACATCTCTGTTCATCTATTTCCAGCATCCTGCGTCACGCTCTGGATAAAATAGCAGAGATCAAGTCTTTGCTGGAGGAGAGGAGGATAGGTATGTGTGTGTGTGTGTGTTGCTCTCTAATGTGTGTGTGTGTGTGTTGCTCTCTAATGTGTGTGTGT
>NW_022283918.1:2494-5395 GCF_004355925.1 Anarrhichthys ocellatus
GTGTGTGTGTGTTGCTCTCTAATGTGTGTGTGTGTGTGTGTGTGTGTTGCTCTCTAATGTGTGTGTGTGTGTGTGTTGCTCTCTAATGTGTGTCTGTCTCTTTGCAGCTGCTAAGATGGCGGGGGTCTACAGCGACAGCGACCCTCCCAGGAAGACGATGCGTCGCGGCGTCCTGATGACGCTCCTCCAGCAGTCGGCCATGACGCTTCCTCTGTGGATCGGCAAGCCGGGGGAGAGGTAGCGTCTCCACACTATTATTATTATTATTATTATTATTATTATTATTATTATGATTACATATTTATTATTAATGTCTTTGATGATAAATAATCCCTCAATCCAGGTTCCTCAAAACCAGGATCAGATGTTTACATTAGATTAGATGATCTCTTATTGATCACTGATTGATCACTGATTGATCACTGATTGATCTCTGATTGCTCACTGATTGATCACTGATTGATCTCTGATTGATCTCTTATTGATCTCTGATTGCTCACTGATTGATCTCTGATTGATCTCTGATTGATCTCTGATTGATCACTGATTGATCTCTGATTGATCTCTGATTGATCTCTGATTGATCACTGATTGATCTCTGATTGCTCACTGATTGATCACTGATTGATCTCTTATTGATCACTGATTGATCTCTTATTGATCTCTTATTGATCTCTGATTGCTCACTGATTGATCTCTGATTGATCTCTGATTGATCTCTGATTGGTCTCTGATTGGTCACTTATTGATCTTTGATTGATCTTTGATTGATCTCTTATTGGTCTCTGATTGGTCTCTTATTGATCACTTATTGATCTCTGATTGGTCTTTTATTGGTCTTTTATTGGTCTCGTATTGGTCTCGTATTGATCACTTATTGATCACTTATTGATCTTTGATTGATCTCTGATTGATCTCTGATTGGTCTCTGATTGATCACTTATTGATCTTTGATTTATCTCTGATTGATCACTTATTGATCTCTGATTGGTCTCTTATTGGTCTCTTATTGATCACTTATTGATCTTTGATTTATCACTTATTGATCTCTGATTGGTCTTTTATTGGTCTCTTATTGATCACTTATTGATCTTTGATTTATCTCTGATTGGTCTCTTATTGATCACTTATTGATCTTCGATTGATCTCTTATTCAGTTAGACAGAAATTCAGATAAATAGAGAAAGTTTTAAAACTAAAATAAGAATAGAATAAAAGCATAAATCATAAGCTAAAGTGACAGCGCTGTGAGTAATGGTGCAAAAATCTGTGTAACATATTAAGTTAATGTAGAATTAAATGGTAAATTATTATATATTATATTTTTTGATATATATACATTTTTTCCTCTTATTTATATTTTATCATCTGTCTTTGTGTCTCATTTTATTGTCTATCTGCCGTTCTTTAAATATTACATTTATTTATTATAAAACACTTTGAACTACTAAATGGAATGAAACTTGCTCTATTAAAATAATATATTTTATAACTATTGATATTGTTTATTATTAAATATTAATCGTTATTAACAGTGTTATTGAATATTATTGTTATGATTAATAATACTTATAATAATATTAGAAGTGTTGTTTTTGTGGGATATGAGATATATTATGAGGTGAAAGGTTATAATATAATACATCAATATAAATATCAAATATAATAGACCATTATTTATATATAGATATAGATATATATCTATCAGAATAAATCAACATATGTAGTGGTGTATCTCTCTCTCGCTCACACACACACACACACCTGTTGTGATACCGTGGTGTGTGTCCTCAGTCCCCCCCCTCTGTGTGGAGCGACCCCGGCCAGCAGCGACTACGTTGCCAAACAGGGAGACAAAGTGGCAGCGAGGGTGAAGGCCGTGGACGGAGACGAGCAGTGGATCCTCGCTGAGGTGGTCAGCTACAACCATTCCACCAACAAGTAAGAACACCCACAGCTGGAGGACCACTGGAAGTACTGATGTATTAATATGTGAGCGGTACTTTAATGGTGTCATTCGTTGAAGCTTTAACTACTTTAAAATGAAATGTATTAGTAGTAGAAGTATGAAGTCTCTTAGATGAGTCCTAACCTCTCCTGTCCTCCTGAATAGTCTTCACCAACATACATTCTCTGAGTGGCTCCTCTTTCTCTTTGTTATATTTCCCGTCGTACCTGAACGCCTCATTGTGTCTCTCTTGTCCTCTGCAGGTATGAAGTGGATGACATCGATGAAGAGGGAAAAGAGTGAGTTCAATACTTCATCATACTTTCTCTCTTTATTCCTCTCAGGTCGGTCCTCAGAAATGTTGCTTAATATTTCCACAAACGTTTTACCTTTGTTTTATTGTGAGTCATATTCGGAACAATAGAAAGAGACAAACGAATGTGAATGTGTAGTTTTAAACCAGTTACACTGAAAGAAAATCAGTGTTTGGATCAGGAGACAACCTCTGGGTCTCTGTAAAGCTGCATTCTCTCTAATGACCAGCAGGGGGCGACTCCTCTGGTTGTATAGAAGTCTATGAGAAAATTACTCTCTTGATTTATTACCTCAGTAAACATTGTAAACATGAGTTTATGGTCTCAATCTCTAGTTTCAAGTCTTCTTCAATACAGCATTAACGGACTGAGCATGGAGGCGGATGAATAAGAGGGTGTGTCTGACGTGTGTTTGTTGATCAGGAGACACACTCTGAGCAGACGGAGGATCATCCCTCTTCCTCAGTGGAAGGCAAACCCAGAGACCGACCCAGAGGCCCTGTTCAGTAAGGACCAGCTGGTACTGGCCCTCTACCCACAGACCACCTGCTTCTACCGGGCCCTGATACACACGCCTCCACACAGGGTGAGTTCTTCTTCTTCTTCTTCTTCTTCTTCTTCTTCTTCTTCTTCTTCTTC
>NW_022283919.1:0-4992 GCF_004355925.1 Anarrhichthys ocellatus
ACACATATATATAATATAAAATACACATGTCTAATCTGACTTTTAATTTATGAAATAAAACAAATTATATTTTTACTAATAAACTTTTCGAATTCTTTCAACATTATACAATATATTTATTATAATAAACATGTTCTTGTTATCAGAACATTTATTTCCATTTCACAATATATATATACATATGTATTAGCGGACAGTACACAGGCTACTGTGTCAAAGTCAAAGTTCAAAGTCAAAGTTTGCTTTAATGTCAATTCCACAATGTACTGGACATACAGGGGAGTTGAAAAGACGTTTCTCTCTAGTCCAACATATAAACATATAAACATAAAGTGAATACAGTGCAATAGATTAAAAAAACATTTAGACAATATATATATAATAAGAGAAAAAAAAAAAAAAAACTATCAATCTGTATTTAGCAGCAGTTGGACATGGGGAGTCTTAAAAGAGAGGAGGGAGAGAGTTCAGAGAGTTCAGCTTCCTAACAGCCTGGTGGACGAAGCTGTTTGAGAGTCTGGTGGTGCGAGCACGGAGGCTCCGGTATCTTCTCCTACAGGGCAGGAGGCTGAAGAGACTGTGTGAGGGGTGGCTGGAGTCGCGCACAATCATGGTCACTTTGCGGGTGAGGCGAGTGTCGTATATGTCCTGCAGGGAGGGGAGTGAGGGGAGTGAGGCACCAATGATCCTTCCAGCTGTGTTCACTATGCGCTGCAGGGCTTTCCTGTTGTAGTCAGTGCAGCTTCCGCCCCACACAGTGATACAGTTTGTCAGGATGCTCTCAATGGTGCCTCGGTAAAAGGTGCACATGATGGGTGGTGGTGTTGTTGCCTTCTTCAGATTGCGGAGAAAGTAGAGGCACCTCTGAGCTTTCTTTGCCAGTGATGTTGTGTTGGCTGTCCACGAGAGGTCCTCACTGATGTCCACCCCCAGGAATTTGGTGCTGCTCACTCTCTCTATATCAGCACCATTGATGGTCAGTGGAGGGTGTTGAGTGTGGCCTCTCCGGAAGTCAACAATAATCTCCTTGGTCTTGCTGTTATTCAGAAGGAGGTTGTTGTCTCTGCACCACGTGGTCAGAAGGCTGACCTCCTTCCTATAGTGGTTCTCATCGTCATTGGTGATGAGACCTACCAGAGTTGTGTCGTCTGCAAACTTGACCATGTGATTGGTGCTGTAGGTTGTTGTGCAGTTGTGTGTCAGCAAGGTGAAGAGCAGTGGACTGAGCACACAGCCTTGAGGGGCCCCTGTGCTCAGTGTGATGCTGCTCGAGGTGTTGTTGCCAACACGTACTGCTTGTGGCCTCTCACTGAGGAAGTCCAGCAGCCAGTTACACAGCGAGGTCTTGAGCCCCAGCTGGTCAAGTTTGAAGATGAGTTTTTGTGGGATTATGGTGTTGAATGCTGAACTAAAGTCTATGAACAGCATTCTCACATATGTCTTTTGTGTCCAGATGGGTGAGGGCTGGGTGGAGAGCAGAGCAGATTGCATCCTCCGTGGACCGTTTGGCACGGTATGCAAACTGGAAAGGGTCCAGGTTGGGGGGAAGAATGGATTTGATATGTGACATGACTAGCCGTTCAAAGCACTTCATGATTATGGGGTCAGCGCCACCGGACGGTAGTCATTAAAGCAGGACGGAGTGGATTTCTTTGGCACAGGTGAAGACATCCTTAAGCTCCTCTGCGCAGTCCTTCAACACACGACCAGGGATGTTGTCTGGACCTGTTGCCTTGCGGGTGTTGATAGTGGAGAGTGTCCTCTTCACGCTGGCAGCAGACAGGCACAGAGCCTGATCGTGGGGAGGGGGCGGAGTCTTGTGTGGACGTGTGCTGTTTTGCGTTTCAAACCGTGCAAAGAAGCTGTTGAGGTTGTTTAGCAGAGAGATGTTGCTGTCGCAGGTCTGTGGCACGGGTTTGTAGTCCGTAAGGGTCTGAATGCCCTGCCACAGGCTCCGTGTATCTCTGCTGACTTTAAAGTGACTGGTTATCTTATTCGTGTATTCCTGTTTTGCTTCCCTGATGCCGTGGGACAGGTCGGCTCTCGCTCTTCTCAGGCCAGTTCCATCCCTGGCTCTGAAGGCGTTGTTTCTGGCCCTCAGCAGCCGATGCACTTCCCCTGTCAGCCATGGCTTCTGGTTAGCCCGAGTGATGATGGTTTTTATATGAGTCACATCATCAATGCACTTACTAATGTAAGAAGTAACAGTGTCTGTGTACTCCTCAATGTCTGTGTGATTGTTGTATGTGGCTGCCGTACTGTGGGCCGTAGCCTACGCCAAACAAACAGTCAATACCGTTAACATTCTCTAACATCCTTAACCATCTGCTCCCAGTCCTGGACTAACTCTTCCGGTCCTGGACTAACTCTCCCAGTTACCTGCACAAACAACAACCTCCCACAAGGCATGAGGCCTTCACTGACCTCCGTAAATGCCATAACCAATCTTAGATAACATCTTACAACTTTTCTGTAAACACAATAACACCTAACATAACAGGGTGACATTATATGTCACTCAGTCCGTTACAACATATGTATATATGTTTATACAATTCTATTTAATTTATTGTTATTACTAAATATCATACTTTGGAGTTTTTCTGGTGATAATAACATATCGTTTGATCTCATAATGTCCCTGAAACATTAATGTTTGATGTTATTTATGTTTAAATTCATTATTGGTTCTAAATGTTTATATTTGGTTGTACCTCCCAGCATGCACTGGGGTAGCTGTCTCTTCTTGATTATTTTAATAATATCATTTTATTTATCATATAACCAGCTCAGCTGTACTGATGTCAATATTAATATTCATCTAAATCTATTTTAGGGTTATTGATTACATTACATTGATTATGTAGGTGACACAGACGGATCACGTGACCAGCCCCTTTGACCCCCTCTCGCGAGACGTGACGTGATCCTCGCGAGATCATCTGCTCCAACCTATCGGCTCGAGAAGCTGAAGACAATCTGCTCGTTTCTGCGGTAAGAGGCCGATTAACGGTGCGCGTGCATGACACAGACAGACAGAGGGTGTGCATGTGGGCTGGGGGTAGGAGGGGGGCGTGTGCACGCGCGCGCCCGCGGTGCGTGTAGGTGAATGAGGACGTGCGTGTTACTGGATGTGAATGAGACGGAGGAGGATGGAGGAGGCTGCAGCCTATAACGGGCGCGATGCCACGTGCACGCGCGGAGCTGTATTGTGTTTGGTCGCGCGGATGTCCTGTTTCCGGTATGTGTGTGTGTTTGTGGGCATCTGTGTGTGTATGTGTGTGTGTGTGTGTGTGTGTGTGTGTGTGTAGGCAGAAATGGGCAAAAATACATCAATGTATTTTGATACAAAATACAAAATATCCCTCAAATAAATGTATTAATAAAATACAAAATACTGGTGACAGAAAATGTAACAAAATACAATACATGTATTTTGTATTTAAAATATAGGAAATACTTTTTTCTGGATTTTCCATTTTCTCACAATTTGGTATAGCAGAGCATTCAGGTTATATAATATAATATAATTATATATAATGTACACAAAGCTCTGGTGAACCCCACAAAAAGGAAGAACAGTCACAGAATGTCAGTATAACTAAGCAAAGCTATTAAAAGACAACAACTTGATTGATTATGTGTATATATATTTTTATTAATGACCCTTAACAGTCCATAAACTTCAGCTTTGTATCAACAAGAAAATATTCATCACATATGAATGTGATGAATGCCTAGTGGCCTAAGCTACTCCACTGATAAGTTAACTTGCTAAACACTGGCTATGCATAGCCTAGACAGCATGCTAGCGTCATTAGCATGTTAGCATCGATGGCTAGCTTGATATTATAACATCACCATGTGTATACAACAGGCTATGTAGCCAGACCCAGACATCAGTTATACATCAAGCTAGTTGACGTCTGTCACACTCAGATAAACTATTGACCCCCGACAGACAATCTGTTGAACTTGAAGATCTTAAGACTGAACTCGTGAACTGTTTGTTGATTCGTGGAGAAAGTATTTTGAGTATTTTAAATACAAAATTACTTCACTCTAAAGTATTTTGTTACAAATTACGTTAGATTTTTATCGGCCCTATCAAATACAAATTACAAAATACTCAAAAGTAATTGAAATACGTATTTTAAATACAAATAATAGAAATACTGCCCATCTCTGTGTGTAGGTATGTGTGTTTCAGTGTGTATGAGTGTGTGTGTTCTAGGTGTCATGGAGGTCTCCTCTCTGTGTTCTAGGTGTCATGGAGGTCTCCTCTCTGTGTTCTAGGTGTCATGGAGGTCTCTATATGTTCTAGGTGTCATGGAGGTCTCCTCTGTGTTCTAGGTGTCATGGAGGTCTCCTCTCTCTATATGTTCTAGGTGTCATGGAGGTCTCCTCTCTATATGTGTTCTAGGTGTCATGGAGGTCTCCTTGTCACGGGACATAATGAGGACTCAAATGCAGATAGTCAGAGTAGTGAACAAAAAGGGTTTTAATAACTCACGAAACAAAAAACAGGTAATCCAAGGACGAGACAAGGGGGGAAATCCGGCAGGGCAAAAACAGGGCAGACAGACTGGGAAACCGGGAACAGGAAGAGCAAAACGGGCTGGTAGGTAGGAAACAACAGCAATGATCTGGCAGTGAGTGAGTGAAAGACAAGGGTTTAAATAGTGACTAGAACAGGTGAGGAGAGTTGTGCTGATGAGGGAGAGTGTGACTGGCAGGTGCACTGAATGAACTGATTAGGGACAGGTGAAGGAAGTGAGGAGCTACAGAAAACCACACAAAACACCCAAGGCAAGGCCTGATTGTGACACTCCTCTCTATATCTGTCCTAGGTGTCATGGAGGTCTCCTCTCTATGTGTGTTCTAGGTGTCATGGAGGTCTCCTCTCTCTATGTGTCCTAGGTGTCATGGAGGTCTCCTCTCTATGTGTTCTAGGTGTCATGGAGGTCTCCTCTCTATATGTGTTCTAGGTGT
>NW_022283920.1:0-5029 GCF_004355925.1 Anarrhichthys ocellatus
GAAGCCCAGAAAACAAACCCTGGACTCTGGTTCATGATTGTGAACTCTTTATGTGAGCGCGTCAACACGTGTCATCAGAACACAAGAGAGACAACAGTTCACATATCACACTTACCTGAGGGGGAGGGGCGTGGCCTTTTAGAGGCGGGGTTTAGTTTTGAGTGGGCGGGGCGTCAGTCCTCAACAGAATGAGGTCACTGCAGTGCAGTTTCCCTCTGTCTGATAACTCCATGATGGAGGAGCAATGGAGTTCTGCAGAGTCCACAGTCTACATGAAACCGTCTCATACTGCGTTATAAACACTTTGTTAATGGTTTCTATATTTATCCAAGATAAAGTGGAGGGCTTAAAAAAAAGAAGCGTTCAATCTCTCAGTTTTTGTTTAATCAGGGTCTTCAGTTTTTAAAAATACATTTTTATTGTAAAGTTAACGCTGAAACACAACGGCAGTATGAAGTTACAACACAGAGGTTAAAATCTCACTTCAGTTTAACACAACAGAACAAGTACAGTCAGATATTACACCTTGTTGTAGATGTTGTTCTGCTGGTCTGTCAGAGGGTGTTGTTGTTGACGTGTCCTTGTTGTTGTGTCTGTGTTGTTGTGTCTGTGTTGACGTGTCGGTGTTGTTGTGTCTGTGTTGATGTGTCGGTGTCGGTGTTGTTGTGTCTGTGTTGTTGTGTTGATGTTGTTGTGTCGGTGTTGTTGTGTCTGTATTGTTGTGTCTGTGTTGATGTTGTTGTGTCTGAGTTGTTGTGTCTGTGTTCACGTGTCAGTGTTTTTGTGTCAGTGGGTGTTGATGCTCTGCTGCTGGCAGCGGGAGATCAACATGGTGACCAGTTTCTGCAGAACCTCGGCCCTCATTTTACTGATCTGAAGAACCTCCTCGTGGTTCACCTTCTCCTCCCGACTGTAGTCCAGAGACACCTGCAGCACCAAAAAAAGGTTTGTCAACGCTGTCACACTGCCACTGTACATCCATCAGTAATCATTTTCAATAACTGACCATGTTGGTGATGAGGGACAGACCAAGAACTCTGAGTCCACAGTGCTTTGCCACCGTCACTTCAGGGACTGTACTCATACCTGAGGAGAAGGAGAGAGTGTCACATATCAAGGTTTAAAACCTTCACCTTTATTGCAATTTGTTGAACTTTTCTGAGCAAACAGATCTGGCAGTTTAACAGAAAGAATGTTCAATTCCTGAAGCCACGTTGATAAAGATTTATCTGGTTCTACCTCAATATTTACCACCTGATCAAAGCAGGTATGTAAACTGGTTCCAGCAGGTGAGAACAGAGCTCTGCTGGTACAGTATATTAACAGTCAGTGTAAACACACCAGGAGACGAGTGTCATGTGACTTCATTAACCATCGTGCTTGTTTGTTGAGCTGCAGGGTTTCGCTCTGTCTCGTTAATATTTAACTAGCCAACATATTTAATGAGAACCTGTTGATATCCTGGTTCCTGCTGAAACAAAGGACATGAGATTTTACTATCCACTAGCTACTCCCAAGGATGCTTGACTGGTATTATAGAACCTTCTATAGAAACCCTAACTTCTTTTCAAATCTCCTTCTGAACCTAGCTGGACTTCTCAAGGACAAACAGACCCTTTTAAAGGAACCATAGAACCTTCTTAATCCCTTCTAGATACTCCTCAAGGAACCATAAATGATTTCCCTAGATATTCCTTCAGATTAGACTCTTCTAAAGAGCATATAGATCCTCATTACATTACATTATATTACAGTCATTTAGCAGACGCTTTCATCCAAAGCGACTTAGAATAAGTGTATTCAACATATTCAAGAGAACTGCTAGTCTCTAGAAGTCATAAGTGCATCTCCTTTAAACAAGCATCTAAGAGCATAAACCAGAGCAAACGTACAGAAACAAATGAATACAATAAGTGCAGCAAACTAATATCAATACAATAAGTGCAACAAACTAGCGAGGCAGCAGAGCGAAGTGGTCGGGTGGGGGTGTAGGGCTTGACCGTGGCCTGGAGATAGGAAGGAGCTGTTCCTTTCACTGCCCTGTAGGCTAGCACCAGAGTCTTACACTGGATGCGAGCTCTTACAGGGAGCCAGTGTAGAGAACGGAGAAGGGAAGTTGTGTGGGAGAACTTGGGGCGATTGAAATCCTCCTCCACAATGTACCCAATGTACCCTATCTCAAGGTACCTTAGAAACTCCTAAAGGACCCGTAGAAACTTCCCACGACCCAAGCCTGCTCTTCACGTTTGCCTAGTGTTGCATAAACCATGGATCTCTGTTAAGGAACTCCAGAACCTCCTCCAGAGGCCCCAGAAACTCCTCAAGGATCATTGACGCTGCTAAAAGACGGATAGAACCTACTCCAGAAACCGTATAATTTAATCTAGAACCCATAACAATTCTACATCTTTCTCAAGGAACTGCAGAACCTTTTCCAGGGCCCCTAGAAACGTCTGAAGAAAGGCACATGTAGATGCCCTATTTGGCTCTTACAAAAATTCCTAGAACCTCCTCACGGATCTCTAGAACCTTATTAAGAACCTCTGGAACTTCCTGAAGGACCCACTGAAACTTCTCCAGAACCTTCAGAACAAGTTACAGGACCCCTAGAAAGTGCTCGCTGACCCACGTTCCTAAACGTAGACGGTAAACTGAAGACCTTTTACAACCAGGAGACCGAATGAGACCCTTCAGGTTTCTACACTACAACTCCCAGAAGCCCCTGCTGCGCTGCTGTCACTGTTTATCAAAGAATAAACACTAAGGTGAATACTCTCTGGATCTGATCTCTGGTCCGATCAACGCTACACCGATCTTCACGCTGAGAGCCAATCACTGCTCTCCCTGCCGACGACTCACTAACGAGCTTGTTAAGACTCATTCATTGTTAACAAGCTCACTAAGGGAGGCCAATAATTGAAGACAGCCTGTCTGTCTCTCTTCCTGTCTTACCCACAGAGTCGCAGCCCAGGATCAGCAGCATTCTGGCCTCGGCGATGGTTTCAAAGTTGGGTCCGCTCACCATGCAGTAAACTCCCTCTCTGACGAAGTCGCTGCAGCCGAGCTCATTGACCACGTCCAGCGTGAGTCGCCTGAGATCCTTCGAGTACGCATCGGACATACAGGGGAACCGGATCCCAAAACTAAAGAACACAGACAGGAAGTCATGCAGTGAGACAGGAAGAGACAGACAGGAAGTCATGACGTGAGATTATCCTGTCTGTCGCTTGCTGTCTGTCTCTTTTGTCCCTGAAGACACAGACAGGAAGAGACAGATAGGAAGAGATAGACAAGAAGAGACAGACAGTCCTGTCTGTCCTCCAGGTCTCACCGCTCGTCGTTGGGTCCACATAGCGGATGTTGTCCGGCGAACCCCGGCAGGTTGATGTGGTCTTTGATGATCATGATGTCGCCGACTTTGAAGTCCGGACAGATTCCTCCGGAGGCGTTCGTCACCAGCACAGACTCCACCCCCATGAGCTTAAAGATCCTCACTGGGAACGTCACCTGAGACAGGTAGAGAGACAGACAGGTAGACGGACTGGTGAACGACAACTTCCAGTTCTTTAAAGTGAAGCCAAAGCTTCATGTGTTAAAGCTGCATTCTCTCTAGTGTCCACCAGGGGGCGACTCCTCTGGTTGTATAGAAGTCTATGAGAAAATGACTCTACTTCTCTCTTGATTTATTACCTCAGTAAACATTGTAAACATGAGTTCATGGTCTCAATCTCTAGTTTCAAGTCTTCTTCAATACAGCATGATGTTCATTTAGTACATTATGGTCCATTTAGAGTCAAACAGACCATAAAGCAGGGGATGCTTTAGGGCGGGGCTACACGGTGATTGACAGGTCGACACCAGAGACGTATACGGTGTCTCTACGTCACTCCTCCCCAGTCCAGATATGGTCACTTCCTGTTCACTGGTTGTGTCTGTTAACGGTCAAAGAGAAAAGAGGACACCGGAAGACACGACGAGGACTCACCTGACAGAGAGAATAACCTTCGTACAGGTGGAAGTGACCCTGCATGAAGACACAGGAAGTGTCCTCAATCGTCCCAAACACCAGACAGCCTTCATGACCCGCCACTGAGGGGGAGACAGAGAGACAGACAGACAGAGCGACAGACGGACAGAGAGACAGATGGACAGACAGAGACAGAGACAAAGAGAGACAATTAAAAGCAAGATATATATACTGTATATTATTATTATATATTGAATAAGAACCAATGATGCCACAGAAAGAAGAAGAAGTAAAGGAAGGAGGAAAGACAAGCTGAAGCCCCACCCCTTCAGCATGCAGTGGGCGGGGCCTACTCACCTGTGCTGAGGGGGAAGTTGGGGATGTCCTGGTACCTGAAGGTCTCTTTGTTAGCGGCCCCGTCAGCTAGCAGACCGAGTCCTGATCCACAGATCACTGCCACCTTAGGACGGTGACTGGTGTGGTTCAGGAGCCACTCAGTGGTCAGTTTGTAGTCCTCAAAGGAGCAGCAGCTGGATCAGAATCAGAACCAGAACCGTTCATTTATATATTAGTATGTTGCACATACAAGGATATTTACCTGGTGGAAGGTTCATAATGTTAAACAATCAACACACTGCAAAATACAAGACATGATTTAAAAATAGAAACATGTTGAAAGTTACAAGAAAATATAGAAATATGGTGAATAAACAAACAAATAAGAGTTTATGAAACAAGTATATTATTAAAGTGTCAAGTGTATATTAATAGGGAAAGAAGAAATAATCCTGTGGATGTCAGAGTCAGAGGGGGTCCTGGTCTTTGTTGATGAGCCCAACTGAAGACTGAAGAAACTGTTGATGTGGCCTGAGGTCTTGGTCCTGATGGAGGTCTTGGTCCTGATGGACCTCAGCCTCCTACCAGATGGACAGTTTGTGTCCACAATGAGAGGGGTCAGCTACAATCCTTCTTGTTCGCTTCAGGGTCCTTGAAGTGACTCCCACAGGGAGATAGGGGGAGTCACACAGGGTGATAGGGGGAGTCACACAGGGACATAGGGGG
>NW_022283921.1:0-4489 GCF_004355925.1 Anarrhichthys ocellatus
TCCTCCTCAGTCCAGATATGGTCACTTCCTGTTCACTGGTTGATAAACCAACATGGCGACAGACTAAATGCTGAACTCAAGGCTTCAAAACGTCACGGTGACAGTATACTGTAGATATAGACTTCTATACGGTCTGTAGGTGATATGCTGACTAAAGAAGGAAACATGAACATGCTGCTATGGTGTTTGTTGATGTGTTGGTATCAACTGGTATTGTCAGTAATATCTAACGTGGCTGGAGCAAACCCCATTAAGTTTTCTGATCTGTTGAACTCTGGTGTGCCGTGATTCCCGATGTCCGAGGGACATTGAACATAGCATCAGCTCCTACCTGGAATCAATGGCTCCGAGGCCCAAAGCGACCGTATGAACGAGAGCTTCCTACCTGTGTCGGGGGGTTTGATGAGGTCCATGATGACGGAGTCCGCTCCTTTAGTGTAGACCGTGATCTGGTCCGTCAGAGGGTGTCGAACCACCACAGACATGCGCTTCCTGGTGGAGTCGAAGCCCAGCGTGTGCAGCAGCTCGAAGCTCAACTTGCCCAGGTGCGGCAGCTCCACGGTCACCTGGTCCGGGAGGCGTCCCACGAGCGAGCACTTGTAGGCGCGGGCGGCGTAGACCAGCGCCGCCTCGTCAGGGGACTCGGCCTCGTAGCGCAGCTCGCCGTCCTCCGGGCTCCGCGGCTTCCCGTCGTAGCGGGGCGGGGGGGTCTGCTGCTCCTCCTGCAGCTTGGTCAGGGTGCTCTCGGCGGAGGGCGACGACAGCAGGCTGGAGCCGCCCTTGTTGGAGGACGAGCGGTTGGTGACGAGGCTGGAGGAGCTGCTGCTGTTGGAGCCCGAGGTCAGCCGGCTCGGTGTGAAGCGCTTGATGAAGTCCTCGATGGTCTTGACCGGAGACTTCAGCTCAAACCTCATCCGGACCTGGAGGGAGAAGCAGACATCGACGTTATGAGACCGAGTGTTCAGCCTGTTAGGGCCGAGGTTTCTGGGTCCATCAGAGCGGATGAGTGCGAACATTTCTGTCACTTTTAGAAACAGAAAACCAGACGTTCACCCTGCGCACAAGTTATAATTCATTACCTCAATATATTCAAAATCTTTGCCACATTTTGATTAATTAGTGCTCAATAATTAAAGTAACTAAATAGTGCACGAGGCCACGTCAGTCGTTCTTTTATTTAGTGCTGGTTCTGGCGCCCCCTGTGGTCAGAAGTGGTAGTGTTTCTGGTTTAACTGGGTCTGACAGTCGGCTCAGTCCTGGTTCTGGTTCTTATGGTTTCATTACTTTAGTTTTATTTTAGAAATCATTTAACATCAACGTCACTGAACAGAGTCACCTGAAGAAAGTAAAGAATGAACACAAACAGGACAAACTTCAATAAAACATTGTGTTTCTCTGCAGTCATCATGTGATCAGGAATACGGCTGCAAAACACAGATTATTTTCATTGTATGTTAACGATAGTCGATGAGTCGTTTGGTCAAAACAATATCAGAAAATGGTGGAGATCAGATCAGTGGTCATGTCTTGCTTTGTCTCGTCAGTTTACTGTTTCGCAGACGAGCAAAGAAACCAGAAAATATTCACATTTAAGAAGAATTCTGACTTTTTTCTCCCTCAAACCGATTAATCGATGATCAAACTATATTAATGTAATAGTTGACAACCAATCGACTGATCTCTGCAGCTGTGATCAGCGTTGTTGTTCAGCTGCTTCTGGGAAACACTGGAGCTCTAAAAGAGAAAATCATAAATGTGTTTTATGAAGATTTAATCTGGTGAGGAACCAGAACCAGCTCCAGAGGTTTAAAGACCTGAGTCCTGATGAAAAGGCTCCGTTAGGTGTTGCAGTGACTCACATATATAAATCACTCAGGTTCCCAGTGAAGCCACAAGGGCAACATCATAAAAATGTGAAGAATGACAAAAGAGCACAAACTGAAAGGCGAGCGTATCAAAGCCAGAGCTTCTGTACACATTTACATTTCCTCCCATCTGATCAGATAACCTCCAAACACAAACAGTGCTCCATAAATAATGTGTCACAGCAGCTTAATCTGCCCACAGGAGAGGATATATCACCTCTGAACAGGACGACCACACCCGGTCTCACACCAACACAACACGGAGACTCGACTGAGACCAGAGGGAGAACAATGAAACCTTCAGCTAGAACACCAGAGGAGACTCTGTGAGGTCGCTTTATGGGAAAGAAATAACGTCAAACTAAATGAAGTCTTTGTGTCAGAAGATGAAAAAGCTACTCCCATGTTTAAAAGAAGATAAACAGAAAGAGGGCGGTACTTCAGCAGAATGAGTTCCTATTGGTTCTTCAAAGTTCTTCAAAGCTTCAAACTGACCATAAAGTCATTGGCAGCCCACTGCTCCCTATATACGGGGATGGGTCAAATGCAGAGACAAATGTCCCCCTTAAAGGGCTCAATATGGTATAATAAATAAATAAATAAATAAAGCAGGGGATGCTTTAGGGCGGGGCTACACGGTGATTGAAAGCTCTGTACCAGAGACGTATACGACGTCTCTACGTCACTCCTCCTCAGTCCAGATATGGTCACTTCCTGTTCACTGGTAGCAACAACATGGCGACGGCCAAATCGACAACCCCGAGGCGTCAAAACGGCAGCATAAAGGGATTATTACTATGCTTTGTTGTGCAACCCTGTCTTGTACAATGACAATTAGCGTGTTAGCATGTGTTAGCATGCTGACATTTGGAGAGCATCAGGAGGAGAGCTAGTAACGTTAGCGGTGCTGCTAACGTTACTAGCTCTCCTCCTGTTGGTTGTTTACAATGAAACACGATCAGAGACCAGAGACTAGAAACACATGTTCTACTGAGTCAGTAACACTTTATTTACACTCTGACGGTTAACGGTGAACTGTTAACTATAGATGAGGAGTACCTTGTGCCGCGGCTGGTTGGGGGAGGACACCACCACCGTGTTGCAGACGGTGAGAGCGATGAAGAAGTCCATGACGTCGGCGAGGTCAGAGGGCAGCTGGGAGACGGGCTGGCTGTGGAACCGCATGAAGTCCATCTGACTGCTGCACTCATTGACTTTGTCCAGCAGCTGAGGGTCGGGGGTGACGTCTTTCTCCTGCGGGACAGACAAGAGGACGGATAATCAGAGGACGGCTCACAGGACGAGGACGGCATTGGTGTCGACGCTGCTGACCATCGGGCTGCTGAAGGCCGTGTGCTTGGACAGGATGCTGGCCCGCTTGGCCTCGGCCCGGCTGCCCGTCCTGCGGTGGGACTTGGTGCTGTGGGAGCGCAGCACCACGCGGCTCTGGTGGCTGCTCACGCTGTCCCGTCTGGGCAGAGTGCCGCCGTGAGACGGACACTCCTCCTCCTCCGAGTCCATCTCCTGGTACATCGCAAGTCTTCTGGCTGGAAGCCACAAAGACATCAGTAAACTCATATCTCATATTCATGGACGACTTTATTGTCTTGATTTGTCTCGTTTAAATCATTCTTAAAACACATCTTTACAGACGGGCTTGTATGTGATGTCGTCACTTTTCTGTTTTATTTGTTGATTTTACTGAATTACTTTACTAAAGTTGATTTATTTCTATCGTATCGACTGTCTCACTGATCTTTCTGTTCTTATTATCGTCTTGTTTTTGCTGCTTCGTCTGTCACAGCACTTTGTAAACTCTGTTTTTAAAAGTTATTATTATTATTATACAAACCTGTAAAGAAACAAGTCAAGTATTAAATGTATTATAAAGAAACTAAGGTTGAATATCCTGTAAACTATTTGAATGGACTGATAAATATTTACTATAATGTAGATTTTTAACACGTCTCGTTTCTAAAGATAATAAAATCGAATTGACCGTCTTTGTAACAATCTCTAGACGTGCAAATTAATTCTGTTTATAAACAACAGAAATTCAAATATACACGAACAAACCGGCGGCTGTGATTACGTCATTTTCACTACAGCGAGTATGAACTTTGCTTATGAAGGGAACTGATTTTATGAGTGTGTGTGTATGTGCATGTGCGTGTGTATGTGCGTGAGTGTGTGCGTGTGTGTATGTGCGTGCGTGTGTTTGTGCGTGAGTGTGTGCGTGTGCATGTGTGTGTGTGCGTATGTGCGTGTGTATGTGCGTGCGTGCGTGGATGTGTGTGCGCGCGTGTGTGCGTGCCTGCGAGCTCTCTCTCTCTCTCTCACCATTTGCATCATGAGAGTACTCCACCCCCGCCACGGTGCAGCGGCGGAACACCATCTTGTTCTCGGTCAGCGTGCCGGTCTTGTCGGAGAAGATGTACTGCATCTGACCCAGATCCTCGGTGATGTTCAGAGCTCGGCACTGCAGCCGAGAGTCCGTCTCCTCGTCGTACAGCTCAGAGTCCTGGTGGATGAAGAACACCTGGCACACCTTCACGATCTCAATGGACACGAAGAGGGAGATGGGAATCAGCACCTGGGGGGGGGGGGGGGGGGGGGGGGGGGGG
>NW_022283922.1:0-4992 GCF_004355925.1 Anarrhichthys ocellatus
ATATATACTCTTGATCTCGACTGTAAATCTGCCAAATAGCTCAGATGGTGAGAATTCCTCTGAAGAAACGAGCTCTGTATTAGCACTATGTTGTCCTTAATCTTTATGTTTAATTTATGAGTGACGGTATTGGACATTCTGCAATACCATCCCTCATATGATATTATGTTATCTGGTGTTCTGCCCAATCCCATGCTGTGTGTATACAACTTTAAGTTGAAAAACCTGCAATTAATACATTGAATTATTTCTTGAAATGGGTCGGGACACAGTACAGGAGATAGTGATGGACATGGACTTTACGTGAATCGGCACCATCAGGAGAGTTTGGACAAAAAAGGGATGGATTGCCGTGAATCCATGAACATCATCATCACCTCATTACACGTAATCATGTGTAAACCTTTGACTACTTTTGGATTGAGGTTTTAACAGGCTGCTGGTCAAAACACTGCGATGCAGATAGAACAGCCTAAGCCACCTTTGGGGACACCATGTTGTGTTTCCCTGCACCTCTATCTTCCTCTATGGTGGTGAGACACTTTGCGTCTTAAAAGGAACTCTTCAGGATCATAATTATGAATATCATTTTCCTTGCACAGTCCATTTGCAGCTTATCTCCTCCAGAACTACTGTTGGTTGAAATGAGACCATAAAATGCCATCTGGGCTGCTCCCAAGCACACTTCTCACTTTAACAACTGCACAGCAGTGGAACTGTTGAAATGAGCACCTGGAGATTGCGTGTTAAAAATATAAACACACCAACTCTATGAGTCACATTTTCTATTTTCAGGTGCAGCCTGTAGTTGAGACCGAGCAGTGATTAAAGCATACCGCCGGGGCGCTAAGCACTGCCCTCGGTGGCCTCCCTGTGAAATGATAGCCTGCTAGCTTGACAGCTAAAAGACATGGACACCCTGTGAACCACCCGATCCCCCCTTCAAACTGGCTGACCTGACTGAGACCCCCAGAAGCAGCTGATGTCTGACACTAATGAAGGACACTCTGAAGTGGACTACCGAGAGCTAAAGTAATTTCCCGATTCTGGCATTCATCCCGTTCAACCAGGAAACATGATATTATAGTTTATTTTCTGGCCATTTTCTTTTTTCTCAAGCATGTTATGTCTTTATTAAGTAAGTTTGCCTTTTTTTTGCTTTGCAAACGAGATGCAACAAAATCCCTTGAATGGATGCAAACCAGATAGATTGATGATCAGGACATGTAAACAACAGGACATTATACAGTTGAACATAAAAGGTGAAGATAAACTTGTCAGTTCTCTCTCTAGTGGACAAACAAAGTACCAGCAACCCTGTTTCCGAATTATTTTAAGTACATCTTTGGCATTTCTATGGTTTCAGTTCTTCTTGCTCATCAGCTAACATATTCACCGACTCAGATTTATCCCCAATAAGCTGATATTGTCCAATACATTTGCAGCCCTTAAATTATTGGGATGGATCAATTCATTATTTTAAGAACAAAGATTTTGTCAGCATTCAAAAACTACAGTTCCCATTAGTTTGAGACATCCAGAAGGAATAAATCATAGCCTAATCTAACCCGAGAGGAGCTCGGCTCTTCAGCTGCTTCCTGATGCTGAGGGCTCAGGAAGAGAGAGAGCTAAAGTATTCTGCATACTGCTCCTTAAAGCACCTCACCATCCTACATGAACCCAAAAAATAAAAGCAAGAGAGCTTCGTGCCTTTTTCCTTTCCTTCCCTGAGGAAGATCCTTTGAAGTTCAGGGTTCTGTTAGATTCAGCTTGGTATGTCCATGGCCCCCCCCAAACACCACCACGACCCATGTGACTCCCCCTGTATCATCTCGTCCTTCCTGCGGGGTCTTATATCATCTTTTTCCACGATTCCTTGATGATTTTTAAACTAGGTTTAAAGCGCACATGTCTGGACATAAATAAAACATGTCTGCATGTGAACAACTGTTGAATGCATGTACAGTATGTCATGCGCATGATTCGGCTACAGGTGGTCCACTGGCCCTGAGCCAGGCAGCCTCCTCTCTGCACGAATGAAGAAGAGACAGGTGACCTTGCAGCCTCGCAAAAACTTCAGAGAGAAATAGCTGATTACATCGGCTGATAAAGGGGAGGGAGATAGAGAGAAAGAGAGGGAGAAAGAAAGGGAGAGAGGATGATGGGTAGAGACAGCTGCTGCTCTGTAGATTAGAACTGAAAGCAGCTCTCAGCTTTGAACTTTGTTTTCGCCCGCTAGAGTTGGTGATTGGCTGAAAAGCTGAGTCTACAATGTAGGCCGGGGTAATTTCAAACTCCGTCAGTAGACGACTTAAATCTGAAATATTCAGCCTCACACTCAATTTCATAAAAATAGTTTTTTTGTCATGTGGGCACTCTTTTCAAAAAAGCCTCGTGGCTCATTTGTTCCCCAAAGAAACACAATGAAGATAATACAGACATGTCCCCCATGAAGAGCTGAAAAGCGTTGCTAGGGAGAGGGACGTCTAGAATAACTCACTTAGCCTGCTGCCCCCGCGACCGGGCCTCGGATGAAAGCAGATGAAAATGGACGGATGGATGGTGAAATCAATAATCTACGTAATACGAGTTGATGCCAACACAGCTATTAAATCTCCAGGTCTCAAAAAGATACCAAGTATCAGAGTGTGACAGTTATGCTCAAGGCTGTAAATGATGGGATGTAATCCAAGATGATCATAACATGTTTAAACAAGAGAGAGATGGGGATTTGTGTGTGTGTTACTCACTCCATCATAGATGCAGGTATGGAGCAGCAGTCCTGTATCGCAGTGAGCGGAGAGGTGAGGTGAGCGGTGTACGAGGCCTCCACCACCTGTTTGTTCCGGTTCACCACGTCCAGGTAGCGGTTAAACTTTTCACGGATCTTTTTGGCCAACTGCACAAAGGAAACACAGACGCATCAACAAGTCAGTGGTTAGTGGAGACGCCTTTAGCTCACAGTTATCTCTTGCTTGCTTCCATTTATATATACACACACACACACACACACACACACACACATATATATACACATATATATATATACATACACATATATATATATATACATACACATATACAGTTGTGTGAAAAAGTGTTTGCCCCCTTCCTGATTTCTTTGCATGTTTGTCACACTTAAATGTTTCAGATCATCAAACAAATTTAAATATTAGACAAAGATAACACAAGTAAACACAAAATGCAGTTTTTAAATGAAGGTTTTTATTATTAAGGGGGAAAAAAATCCAAACCTACATGGCCCTGTGTGAAAAAGTGATTGCCCCCCCATGTTAAAACATAAATTAACTGTGGTTTATCACATCTTTGGAAAGCTGAGTTCAATTTCTCTAGCCAAACCCAGGCCTGATTACTGCCACACCTGTTCTCAATCAAGAAATCACTTAAATAGGACCTGCCTAACAAAGTGAGGTAGACCAAAAGACCCTCAAAAGCTAGACATCATGCTGCGATCCAAAGAAATTCAGGAACAAATGAGAAACAAAGTAATTGAGATCTATCTGTCTGGAAAAGGTTACAAAGCCATTTCTAAAGCTTTGGGACTCCAGCGAACCACAGTGAGAGCCATTATCCACAAATGGCGAAAACATGGAACAGTGGTGAACCTTCCCAGGAGTGGCCGGCCGACCAAAATTACCCCAAGAGCGCAGCGACGACTCATCCAAGAGGTCACAAAAGACCCCAGAACAACATCCAAAGAACTGCAGGCCTCACTTGTCTCAATTAAGGTCAGTGTTCATGACTCCACCATAAGAAAGAGACTGGGCAAAAATGGCCTGCATGGCAGAGTTCCAAGATGAAAACCACTGCTGAGCAAAAAGAACATAAAGGCTCGTCTCAGTTTTGCCAGAAAACATCTTGATGATCCCCAAGACTTTTGGGAAAATACTCTGTGGACTGACGAGACAAAAGTTGAACTTTTTGGAAGGTGTATGTCCCATTACATCTGGCGTAAAAGTAAAACGGCATTTCAGAAAAGGAACATCATACCAACAGTAAAATATGGTGGTGGTAGTGTGATGGTCTGGGGCTGTTTTGCTGCTTCAGGACCTGGAAGACTTGCTGTGGTAAATGGAACCATGATTTCTGCTGTCTACCAAAAAATCCTGAAGGAGAATGTCCGGCCATCTGTTCGTGACCTCAAGCTGAAGCGCACTTGGGTTCTGCAGCAGGACAATGATCCAAAACACACCAGCAAGTCCACCTCTGAATGGCTTAAGAAAAACAAAATGAAGACTTTGGAGTGGCCTAGTCAAAGTCCCGACCTGAATCCAATTGAGATGCTGTGGCATGACCTTAAAATGGCGGTTCATGCTCGAAAACCCTCCAATGTGGCTGAATTACAACAATTCTACAAAGATGAGTGGGCCAAAATTCCTCTACAGCGCTGTAAAAGACTCATTGCCAGTTATCGCAAATGCTTGATTGCAGTTGTTGCTGCTAAGGGTGGCCCAACCAGTTATTAAGTTTAGGGGGCAATCACTTTTTCACACAGGGCCATGTAGGTTTGGATTTTTTTTGGCCCTTAATAATAAAAACCTTCATTTAAAAACTGCATTTTGTGTTTACTTGTGTTATCTTTGTCTAATATTTAAATTTGTTTGATGATCTGAAACATTTAAGTGTGCAAAAAACATTTAAGCGTGACAAACATGCAAAAAAATAAGAAATCAGGAAGGGAGCAAACACTTTTTCACACAACTGTCCACATATATACATACATATATACATACATACACACGTACATACACACACGTACATACACACACGTACACACGTACATACACACGTACACACGTACATACACACGTACATACACACACACACACACACACATACATACACACACATACATATATACATACACGCATACATATACACGCATACATATACACATATACATACACACGCATACACATATACATACACACGCATACATATACACATATACATACACATACACACATACAT
>NW_022283923.1:0-4988 GCF_004355925.1 Anarrhichthys ocellatus
GGACTGAAGTGGGATGAAGGGGAAGAGGAGAGAAAGCGAGATGAAGGAGGATGAAGAGAGAGGAAGTGCTGGTTGAAAGAGGTTTGGTGGTAAAACGGCACGGGAGGATCGGAGGGAAAACGGGAGGATAGAGGCTGGCGACGAACAACGGACGACTCAACCCTAATTGCTTATTTGCATATGAAGAGGTTCTTTCCAGCACCCACACTCATTCAAAAATCATTCATAAATTGATTCATCCAGCTCACGCAGTCGGAGATAGCGACTAACCTCTGACTGACGCTCTGATTAACAAGAAAGGCGTTTATAGTGTTTGATATCTAGATTTCATGAAGTAATAATCTGTAAAACTTTCATATGAATCAAAGTGTGTTTTGCCACATTGATAGATGTACCACCAGTTCAACAGATACACACATGATGGTGTCATCTCTCACACTTAACCTTTGCATACTTTCATTAATAATTAACAGATTGCTTTTGGTTGAAAAATGCTGGTTCTTAGAGGAAAACATATTTAAAAAACGGCTGAATAATTTCAGCCTTATAATATCACCGATCTATTTATTGAGAAGAAATCCCCCAAAACCAACAATATGTTAGTTTTAAAATATATAATTTCTGACTTCCTGTCTGTGGCTCTCAGCCCCAAGTCCATCGGTTCCTACTGAAGATGTAAATCTTAAAGTATATAGTGTCATTCCTACGAGGGTCGAGGGTTCATTTTAGAATGAAACCTAACCTTTTAAAAATGTAAAAATAAACATTTATTTTTACAATTAACACTTGAAATGATGAAGGCACTTGCAAATGACAAGCTATCAAATGTAAAACCAAAACTCTGACAATGAGGAAGTGGGAAGATAATGATGAGAATAAATATGAAACTAAATTGATTGTGATTTCCAAAGAACGCGTACTCAAACACATTTGTTGGGGACTATTTTCAGCCGAGGATTAATCAACATTTGGTGCACTAGTGAGTGTTTAAAGCAGCATGACGGTGATTGTGATATTGAGTCAAACTAAACTACAGTGCCCATGTTCTTTGCAATGAAAAAACATGTCAGCCAGTGCAAAAATTTGGCTCACTGATTTAGTTTGTGGACAGTAATGACACGGTGGAATAAGACATACGGACTACACTTCTTAGTCGGATCACTTCATTGTTGGATTTGGTCTTTTCATGGTGTTTGTGCTGCTGTCTGTACTCTGTAATGTGGCCTGGTTTGACTGGAGTCACAGAAGGTTACTACAGCCGCTCCTGTTCAACGCATCAATGTGTGAAGGATCGTCAATCAGAGCTCTGCCTCGTGACTGTCAGACGGGACGTTTATCAAACCTCCCGCCTTTTAATGTATCAAACCATCCTGATGTATAGAGCAGCGAACAGCCCCACGCAAGGAAATGCCAATGAAGCGATACGCACGCGCACACACGCACGCACGCACGCACGCACGCACACACACACACGCACGCACACACACACACACACACACACACACACACACACACACACACACACAAGAACATAGAGGATGGGGAGGCAGGAACAGAGAGATAGATGGCTGCTTTTATTTCTCTCTTAGTGGCCAAGAATCTAAATCACACCTGAACAAACACACACACACACACACACACACACACACACACAGCACAAGCAATTCACTGTTTTTAAAGCCTGAAAATGACTAAATGAAAGACATGTTGGCCAATCAGCATAAACTGACAAATGACTGGACACATCTGGTCGCATCATCTCCCAAATCTTTTACTGAAGTCTGTCATTGGTGTCTGCATGTGTGATATACGGTCACAAAAACAATGTCCATGCCAGCCAAAATTGCAATACTAATGTTCAGATTTAATGAATAATTCTCCACTCCAGCAGTAGAGAACAGTTAATAATGTTCTGATCATTTTGATATTTTTGACTACTGGCTGTCAGTTCATTCGTCCTCAAAAGCAAACCTGAATTTGTTTATAGGAAAACAAACACATTGCACCGGTTTCTTCATATAAACTAATCTGAACCCATCAAAAGTGTTAAATATCTGTTTAGAGCATCCAGCAGATATTAGAGCAGAAAGGCTCAATGTGTTGATGACTGAGAGATAATTTAGGGAGCCAGCGTATGATTGAGGGCGCACGAGGAAAACGGTGAACTTTAGCCAACAGCAGTAGCAACAACATTCACAAGGTGCCACTAGTATCCATGCAACCAGAAGCTTTCCACTGGATGTCTTCAATAACCTGACAGACAAATGTTAGGGGCGCAGTTTACACAGCAGCTGATAAAAGGTGAGGTGTGTAGAATTTGGGGGCACCCAGCTGTGACGTTGCAGATTTTAACCAACTGAACGCGAACAACCCTTTCTAGATTCTGTAGAAACATGGCGGCCGGCTCTGTTTTCAGATATAAACAGCTCATTTGAAGGTTATTTTCAGATAATTATACACATAAGTAAATATACTGAGTCTGCACAAACACAGTCCCGCTGCTGTAAATATTCACCAGGGCACCAAATGTGTATTCATCCGCGACTGAAAATTGTGCTGTTTGAGTATTGTTTTCTAAGAACAACAGCTGCTTTGGGACATTATGCCTTAAAATGAAGGTATATACATGCGACCTTGTGACTTTTAAAGATTTACGTCTTCAGTGGGAACTAATGGATTAGTGAGGCGGACACTTCCTGTCCAAAATATATAATATCACCATCCTTTAATGTGTTTTCTTGTTTGCCATCGTGTTAAGGGGTTTCATTACCACAAATAGATGTTCGTTATAATTACATTGATCACCGATTTTAATGAAATTTGGTTGGAAGTTAGGCCACAGCTGAGGAAACTAGTGAAACCTTGTAAGGACTTCTTTTGACAGGTCACTTTGGCACCATGGTTGTCCAGCACCTTATGTGTATTTTGATGCAGAATCATGCCTAAAAATTATTTACATAACGGATTCAATGGATTGTCCATCTTTGACTGAGGTACGCACCTGACAGCAGTGGATGGATACGGATCAATCGTAATGAAATAGAAAACAAAAGGATTAAAGCACCAGGAAGCAGAATATCAATCTGGATCAACAGAACAGATACAGGTACCACGGTCACTGTTCAAATACATCGTCACCGCCCAGCTTCCGCAACCAAGCAAGTGTGTGTATGTGTGCGTGGATGTACTTGCGTCATGTATATCTCAGCACACAATGACGTTTTGTAGAGCTGTATCAGTGAGTGAGTCAGTAGCTGTCGCACAGACTTGTGTCAAGTGTCATAACCAGCCTATGATCTCATCGAACAGCGCACACGCACACACACCCCCCCACACACACACACAAACAATGTATTTATATGAGCAACAGCATACCAAAAAAAGAGGAAGCAGACTGTAGATTAGATTACATCCCTCCATCTAACTTTACTTTCCTGTGTAGTTTTGTCGTCTTCCTTTAACATCTGCTTACTCAACGTCATCATTTTCCCTCGTAACAAATGTTAATTCAGATTGGTTGTGCTGTAAACCTCAAATTCGATAATATTATCACTCATGTTGGTTCATCTGAATATCACTGAGCATGTTGGCTCAGGAGAAAACCTCCAGGGGAGACAGAGATAGAGAAAGACCACCTATAACCTGTCAGCTAAAGTTAATGAAGTATTTTAGTGGAAGCGTAGGTCTTTCATTCAATGTCGGCATTACACAGAAACTCCTACTTGAAAACATTACATTTATCAAACGGGGTGATGAATCACCCCCACTCAATGTACAAATGCTAATATCTAATCTGCATCACAACACATTTGTGAGAGTAGTGTTTGTGCCTGTAAACATCACAGGCACATGTGCAAATAGAATGCAGTAATTAGTAACCGGGATATAGTATTTATCATGTAAACTGATTTCTGTGCTCATGTAAACATGTTGAGCCAATATGATCAAAACCAGAATAAGCCTCATAACCGCATCACGTCCACGTAAACACACGTCATGATGGCTGACCGATAAGAGCTTTCTAATTAACAGCCCTGATTAAGATGCAACACAAGTAGTAGATATTGACAAGTTGTTCACCGCAGCAGAGGTTACTGCATTAAAGGCCTTTCCTCTTCACCGAGCACTGAAGGACAAAGACCAGTTACAGCCGCAGTTCCTTCATTATCAAATGAACGCAGCAACACTTTAGTCAAACTACATCAGGGGCTATTTGGATGTCGTCATTATATTATTATTTTATTATTATTTAACGTAAAAATATTATTTTATTAAGTTAAAATAATGTTTATTAAGTTGGTCAGTGCGCTTTAAAGGTTCGGATTTGGACCCACTGGATCTCTTTTGTTTGTATGAATAATAAAATAAGTCAACAGTTCCATTCACAGACCTTAAAACTACTGCTTGTATTCTGTCATAGTTGAGGCTTTAAGGTAAACTGATACCCATGTCTCTCAGACTGATGCCTTTTCAGCTCGCTCCCTCTAAATGTAAACCTGGAATATGGACAACTGGAATCTCTAATAAGCTCATTTCCCTCCTCCAGTTTATGACAACTCAAACAAGACAAACTACTGGGATCTGCTCCGACTATCCAGAGCTGGCAGAATAAAACCCGCCGAGAAGAAGTTAGACTTTGATTTTACAACAGCATGGAGGAAACAGCGTGGAGATTATGTTTCTTACAAACCCATAAGAGGTCTGGGCACAGTAGGACACATTTCTGGAGACCAGCTTAATTCCTATCGACACTTATTTTCTGTTTGATTTAAATGCTTTAAAATGCTTGTGATAATGAGCACCCACACACCCTTGCTCCTTCTTCGAACCGCCATTGTGTGTGCGTGCCTGTGTGTGTGTATGTGTGTTGAATGTGACAAAGATGAAACCGCAAAGTTGCTGTTTTTTTTATTATCAGTCTAATTAACAGCAAACTAATGAACACACACACACACACACACACACACACACACACACACACACACACA
>NW_022283924.1:0-4988 GCF_004355925.1 Anarrhichthys ocellatus
GAGAGAGAGAGAGAGAGAGAGAGAGAGAGAGAGAGAGCACACTTCTGCCTCTCATGAAACCTCAATTGCGAGCTCCCCTACTACAATTTCATGGAGCATATTTAAATGGAGGTTGCTGTTTCCCAAAGTGACAATTTTGACCTTTAACCTGGAGCTGCAACTAACTATTATTTTCATTATCAATTGATCTGTAAATTACTTTTACGATCAATCATTAATGATTTAGTAAAATGTCGGAAAACTGTGAAAAATGCCCGTCATAATTTTCTAGAAGCTGAGGAGGCGTCTTCAAATCAACTTCTGTTCGACCAACACTCCAAATACTAAAGACATTCAATTTATAGTAATATAAAAGAGACAAAAGAAGAAAATCCTTGAGTTTGAGATCAGGAAACATTTTTACCATCAGTCGCATTAAAACTATTAATCCCTGATCAAAATTGTTGACAATTATCATTCTGTCAAATGATTAATGGATTAATCGACTAATTATTTCAGCCCTGATTTAACAAAAGTCTAAAAAGGTAAAAGACAAGATCATTTCAATTAATATATCTATATTACGATGAATGAGGATAAATGAACTCACATGAAATATCAGCTGTTAAACTTGTACTAACAGCTGACTCAGTGCTGCCATCTTGTTTGTTGTAGGAGGCCGTACAGGAGATTGTCTTTCCATGATGGTTTTGAGAGGCAGTGAAGGTCACAACAGAGGTCTTGACTTTAGTTTTGTCCTGATTCTCCTGCAGTGTCTCCACACTCTCACCCAGGTGGGGGGTCCATGTCACAGTTGGAGGATGAGACAGACAGGGAGCTGGAGCAGAGCACATCAAACTCACCGAGGTTCCCTCCTTCACCTTCAGTGCTGACGGAGTCAGAGTCGGTCTGGCAGGAACATCTGGTGAGAAGGTACATTTGAACCAGTCACTAAACAATCAGTTCTCCATTTTGTTTACTATTCTCCAAATGCAATGAAGGCAAAACAAAGTCAGAGCAGTTCTACAAGAGAAATGAATGAGTGAAATGTAAGTAGACAGACTTTAATACCTGTGAATGAAATAGAGATTTGATCAGCAAAATTATATTTCAGGTCATTGTCACATCCCAGCCTGAAGAAATAGTTATTGCTGTTATCAGGTTGCATGTTGTTCAGGGTTGTGGTGCAGTCTTTTCTTCTCAAGTCTCCTCTCAGTTCTCTCTTTATTGTACTTGTTTGTGGATTACTGCTGTCAAACACAGTCTTCTGATCAATTCTCCATATTGCTCTACATGTGTTATCTAAGTGTGCATTGTATTTGTCCTCTATCTCAAAGGAGCAGGGGATGGTCACACAGGATCCTTTAAGAACCTTTATAGTCTTCGGTATAGACGCCTTAAACTCTCCACACAGGGCACCTGAAACACAAGAAACACATCTTGAATAAGAACAAGTGAATAATACTTTACAGTCATGAGGATTCTTTACTGTTTGGTTGCCTTGCTAAAACCTTACCACTATACATTATTCTTAGAATAATCCAAAATGATGAATGTAAAGATTCTGCTTTGTTCCCACAGTGTTTATTTTTCTCGATGTTTAGATTAAATAAATTATTCAGCCATCAGATTAAAGTTTTAAGAAAAAGGAAGCAGAACACTTTTGTGGCTCACTGTGTTCTTCATTTGCTGCAGCATGTATTACAGATACTGTTGTACTGTGGTGTGACTACTTGGCTAACATTGTGTAGTGATAGTTTTTGATCATTTTTAATACTCAATGATTCAATTATGAATTTACTTCAGCTCACCTTGCAGCAGAGAACCAATGAGAAGGAGAGTCAGAGCTGCAGACATCTTTGTGTGTCAGGAGAGGCAGAAACTCTGGAGATTACACATGAAACAATTCACTTATTTAGAGCATTTCATCCCTAATTAACGATTTAAAGATTATTAAAGGAAGGTTTATGAATGAGGCAACTATTGAATGCAATATTTGCAGAGGTTGCTGGTGGAGAAATGTTTTGCTGAGCCTGTATTTGTTTTAGATCTTTATCAATGTGAAGACTGTGTGATTCTGAGACAATGAAACTCAACTGAATTAAATTACTTTTGGTGTGTCAACACAATCACACAATTGAACAATTAAATTAAACATAACTTATTTAAATTATTGATTTACAAATTTGCCAGGCTTTTATGAAAGCTGGTGATGGAGATATTCAACAAAAGTGTAATACTGGTTTAGTGTTTCTACTGAGTGTGAGAGAAAAACAAATACTTGTTTGTTATGCTTTAATATTCAGTTCATCACTGAAACAACAAGCTGCTATTTATAACTTGTAAAACTTGTAAGAAGAAATGATGATGAAATGGAAAAACAGGAAGAAAATTGCTGAAAGAAAAACCGACAAACAAACAGTTTATTTTATTTATTTCTTTAAATACTAACAGAGTTATTGTTTTAGGCTAATATTTTCAACAGTAACAATGTCCAAAACCACAACCAAATGACGGATTAAAAGTTTCAAAGTGTTGTCCCTTTCAACAAATTTATTTAAATTTTTACTTTTGAAATTGTTCATTGTTCTAAAGTATATTTACTTAATGTTTACGTTTTTAGTATTTAGTATTTTATTCAAATCCGTTTTAATTATTTATATTTTAATAAAAGATATGATGACTTACATTGTCTTCAGGTCTTTCGTGCAGATAGATGGAAGATGTGTAGAGAAGTGAAGTTCCTTAAAAGTTGTGCTGCTTTTTCAAACAACTGCAAGATTTGAAAATGAGGAAGTCACTAAAGGGCGCATGGGTGCGACTATGAAATGTACTTATTTATCAGACATGATTTTAGACTGTCCCACATTTGTCCTAAACCGAGCTTTTACTTTACCCACATATATATTTTTTATCCAAATATTGAGTCTTTTGGCCTGAAATAAAACAAAATCTTTGCATTACCAACCTGGTAAAGGGAATTTTTGTAAATGATTAAAACACAACAAAAACCTATAATGAGCCTTTATTGTCAAAGCAATTTGCACAGATATTATAAAACATTAACATATTTAAACTATGTACTGAAATTACACCAATTAGACTGGATAGTATAATCTACAGACTGACCAGTAAATCTGGATGGAGAAGGCGATGACATATAATCAATTAACTTTCCCATGATAATTAACATAATCATAAAACAGTAGAGAGATCTTGCAGCTATGTAAATTATTAAATTGCTTAAAGAAATATGGTGATAGCAAATTCATCCTCAGTCAAATTCAATTCAACACTTTGGTCTCATGTGATTTCATGCAACACTTAATGAAAGCATGTAAAAAAAGTAAAGCTGCATCCATGAGAACATCAGTAATGCAAAGTTAAAGATAATACAGGACTGTTAATTATTCTCATGTATGAGAGGGAAACAGTGACACAACATGTTATGATGTGAAACAGTCAAACTCAACAGCTCTACATGAACCTCAGAATGTGAGAGAAGAGTTCACTCAGTTCAGTCGTTTGCTGTGTTGATGACATACATGGTCCCTATGTACTGTACCTTTAAGAGACAAAATACACCTGGAAATATAATACAGCACAATACAAAACCACCCCCAAAAACTACACCAAAAACAAAAACACCACCAACTCAAAAGTGACCACAAAGTAAACGGAATACCTCTGTGATCCAGTTTCAGTGATAATTTAACAGTATAGCCCCACAGAGCTAGTATCTCTAGTAGTTATTGCAGTGCTATGTTGCATTGCTTTGTGTATCTGCTCATGTTACTGTGTTATTGTGTACTGTGATTACACTAAAACTTAAATATATGCTATGTTGGAGTACCTGTCGAAGTGTAATACATTCCAAGAAATATTTCTGTGTAGTCGCTGAATAATCATCAAGGCACTTAGTGGACGATGTCAGCGTCATTCTGTAATGACTCTACACTACTGAGACTGGTCTGTTTGATCCAATGCTATGTAAACCGTGTTCTCTTCATTTGGCTTCACGTTCTTTCTTTATTTCCTATGAAGAAAATCCTTAGAAGGAGATGTATATCTCCTCAGTCAAAATGTATTTTCTGTTCTTTATAAAACATGTACTACTCTTGATCAACAAAACCTCAAACATTTAAGAAAGTATTTAACTTACATTGTTTGAAGCCCAACCCCCCCGTAGAATATTGATTGAATAGCTCTCATATCACTAATCACACGTTTGTCTCAATAAATGAAATACAGAAATCCTTCAGTAACGTTATTTGATGATTATGAAGATCAGTGGATGTTTACAGAGTCATCTTGAAGTTTGGGCAATGACATCATACTCTGGAGATCTGTCTCTGGGATCCAATGACATGTAAGTTTGGTCCACTTCTTTTGGCTTCACTCTCTTTCTGGATTTCCTTTAAGGACAACAAAGAACAATCCATATATGTAAATAAATACATATTTTGTTTTCTAAAAGCAGCACTGCTCGTCCATCAACAGAGCTTTCATTACAAAAAGTGCAATTCAGTGAAATCACATACCAAAGGAACACCATGCAGACTGTGTACAAGACGTTCACACTGAGAGATACACCAGCAACAGCCAAGAGAAGAACTCCACAGTACGGTCCACAATGTTGATCTGAACCTGTCATAAGAAATAACACAGCACTCTACATATCATATCCCTGTTCAAGTGTTACATTCATTCAACAGTGGTTCAGTGGCTGTATTTTAGCCTCACATCCCCATTTATGCCACAGGGCAGCTGTGAATACTTCAGCCAGGACACTTCAAGGTTTTAATCAGGTGTTGCAACCCAAAAGTCCACTTGAGTTCGGTAAATAGAAAGACACCGTCATTTCTGACATAGAAACAGAGTGGTGAAAAGAAGTGAAAAATGTTATATTCTTCATTAATGAATATCATAATCATAGAATTTGTAGATCAATATACATGATACATACCTTGAACATCAATGTGAATGATGCCGGAACGTCCAGCTCCAAT
>NW_022283925.1:0-4985 GCF_004355925.1 Anarrhichthys ocellatus
ATGCTGGAGGTCATGATCCGAGGAGGCTAACAGGACCACATCATCTGGAAATAGCAGAGAAGCGATCCCGAGACCCCCGAGACTGACGTTCTCCGCCCCCAGGCTGCGCCTAGATATCCTGTCCATGAAAATCATGAACAGGACCGGTGACAAAGGGCAGCCCTGGCGGAGGCCAACACCCACCGGGAACGTGTCTGACTTATTGCCGAGAATGCGGACACAGCTCCTACTGCAGTCGTACAGAGACCGGATCGCCCGTTGTAGCGGGTCCGGCACCCCATACTCCCGCAGCACCCCCCACAAGACCCCCCGAGGGACCCGGTCGAAAGCCTTCTCCAAGTCCACAAAGCACATGTAGACTGGTTGGGCAAACTCCCAGAACCCCTCCAGTAGTCTTGCGAGGGTAAAGAGACAATGGTAACGAGGCCCAGCGAGTCATATCCTGTTTGCATTTATTCAAAAGGGTAATATAGTTATTTTTAAAAGTAGAATGAAAGGAGTGCGTGACCTCAATCCCCAAGAACCTAATGCCATCCCGGGCCACCTTAAAGGGGAAAAGGCTGGAAGGGAGTGCCTCTGCTTCAGAGTTTAGAGGGAAAAGTTCACTCTTTTGCAAATTTAGCTTATATCCTGATATTTTCCCAAACCGATTCAGGATATCTAGAATATAGGGAAGAGATAGAGATAGGTCAGAGACATGCAGCAGCAAATCATCCGCGTAAAGAGAAACCTTCAGTTCTAAATCACCCCGAGGTATACACTTAAAGTCCTTACAGAGTCGCAGTGCCACTGCCAGGGGCTCAATGGCTAGTGCGAACAAGAGAGGAGAAAGAGGACACCCTTGTCTTGTTCCCCGCCCAAGGGGGAAGTAGTCAGATTGAGTATTGTTAGAGATTACAGCTGCTAGGGGAGAGGAATACAGTAATCTGATCCAGGCAATGAATTCCTCAGAGAAGCCAAATTTTTGGAGGGCAGCAAATAAGTATTTCCACTAGACCCGGTCAAATGCCTTCTCTGCATCAAGAGAAACCACTACCTCTGGGCACGTTAAGGGGGCCGAATGGACAACATTGAATCGTTTTCGTAAATTTGAGTGGGAGTGTCGGCCTTGGATAAATCCTGTTTGATCAGGTGAGACAATATCTGAGATCACACTCTCCAGGCGTTTAGCTAAGACCTTAGACAGCACTTTAAAATCCACATTAAGTAGGGAGATAGGGCGATAAGATGAGCAGAATACTGGGTCTTTATCCTTCTTAGCCAGTAGGGTTATAGAGGCCTGTCTCAGAGTTATAGGAAGAATGCCTAAGGAGAGTGCTTCTTAAAACATTGCTTTAAGAGTTGGTGCCAGCTGATAGGAGAACTTTTTATAAAATTCCGTCGTAAACCCGTCCGGGCCTGGTGACTTGTTGTTCTTCATAGATTGTGTGGCCATGATGATTTCAGCAACTGAGATATCTCCACCTAAATTGGTGTTTTGTTCCTCTGATACGGTAGGGATAGTCAAATTATCAAAGAAGGCACATGAGGGGCCGAGGTCATTGCTGAGTTCTGAGGTGTAAAGATTACAATAGAATTGTAAAAAGGTTTTATTTATGTCATTATGATCTATCAACGTTTCTCCTGTGTTTGATTGAATCTTTGTGATATTACGGGTGGTAGCCACTTGGCGGGCTTGCATAGCCAGTAGTCTACTAGATTTATCTCCAAATTCATACACCTTATGTCTGGATTTTAAGATTAGACGTGTTGCCTCATCAGTACATAGAAGATTAAATTCAGTTTGGAGTCTTAACCGTTCCTTATAAAGATCTGTAGTCGGGGAATGAGCATATTTAGAGTCCACATCCAGGATCTTTTGGGAAATTTCCGTCAGTTTGGAGTTTTTCTGTTTCTTGATGGTAGAGGAATAGGCTATGATTTGCCCGCGGATGTATGCTTTAAGTGTTTCCCATAATGTAGCTTGCAAGATCTCTGGGGAGGAGTTAGTCTCTAGAAAGAATTGTATTTGGGCTGAAATGAACTTCACAAAATTGTCATCTGTAAGTAAGAGAGGGGTGAGTCTCAAAATTCTGTTTGGGGGTGGGCGGTTTGGGAGGTCTAAATCAAATAGAATGGCACTGTGATCCGATATGACAATACTATTATACGAGCAGGACTTAACCTTAGGCAGCAGTCTATTATCAAGTAAGAAATAGTCTATGCGGGTATAGTTATGATGCACATTTGAGAAAAAAGAGTAAGCTCTGGTGTTGGGAAACTTAAACCTCCAAATATCTGAAAGGCCACACTTATGCATGAAATTGTTCACATTTCCAGCCGACTTGGAAAGGTTCTGAGGTTTCTGGGATGACCTATCCAAGGTGACATCCAGCACAAGATTAAAATCACCTCCTATTATAAGCAATCCATTGTCAAGCTTAGGTATTGCAAGAAATAGCTTCTCAAAAAAATTACTGTCGTCGCAGTTAGGGGCATACACGTTTACCAAAATCACAGGATTAGCCCAGAGTTGTCTAGTAACAATAACATATCTCCGGTTTGGGTCGCTAATAATCTCTTCGGGATGAAAAGAGGTGTTTTTATTAATCAATATGGCTGTCCCTCTGGCCTTTGCATTAAATCTGGAATGGAACACCTGGCCAACCCAATTTCGCTTGAGACCAGCAACGTTGGTGTTACAAAGGTGGGTTTCTTGTAGGAATGCTACGTCTACTGTCAATTGTTGAAAATGAGACATGACACTTTGTCTCTTAACTGGGTTATTGACTCCTTTTACATTCCAGGATATGAACTTGGTTGGGACGTTAGTCACCTTACTGGACCAACTGCTCATAGTAGTTTAAGAAGAGGGATATAGCAACAGAGCGCTGAAGGGAGGGCAGGGGGGGGTGAGAAAACAAAGAACAAAACAAAAAAAAAGGAAAGAAAAAATAAATAAAATACATTAAGAATAAAAGGCTCTCCCCTGAAAGTTCATTGACGTCTCAATGGCTTGAATTGTCTGGTCGTGTCCCGTGGTTGGCTGAAATTTGTGCCGTCAGATTTGTGATTATTCGCTCCTCCATACCGGCCAGTAGTTTCTGCATGTCAGCGAAAGATAGCGCTGGGTTATTGCCGCCATGTGTGGTGTCGCCGCTAGCTAGGTCTGATGCTAGGCTGCCATCATATCTTTCCTCGCTCTCCCTTTCGGGTTTTTTACCTCCTCTGGCTGTTGGGTTTGCCCATGCTGAACTGAATACAGCGTACACCGTAGCAGGAATAGATTTTAGAAGCTGGTTCTCCAAGTTGCAGGTGGGTAATTATTAAAGCAAATGCCAAATAAATGTAAAATAGTGACAGAGCCCTTCCGATGAGCTGCCTACTCCGCCATTCGCTAAACCAGAAGTCATCATTACGATTCTTGGTCGTTGGTCTTTCCCCGTGTACCTCTCCTACATCAGAAATGCCCACCAGCATCCGAGTTCATCATCTTTTGGGGATCTTTTTGGGGACTCTGCACAACCAGAGCTTCCAAAGAGACAGCCCCCACTCTACAGTCTCCATTCCCCCAGTTCCCGCCAGCCAACGGACACCAACGGTCCCCCGTCACTTGCCCAACCTTCGTTCTATGACCTTCTCTACCCTCCTCGTTTCTTCTCCCCTACACTCTTACATCCCTTCATCCCTCTACTCCTATCCCTACCTCCCCCTACCCCTTCATCCCTCTAACTCGACCCTTTCATCCCTCTACCCCTATCCCTACTCCCCCCTTCCTAAACAGAGACAGCTCGCCTTCAAAGTAAAAGTTGCATGTTTTCAAACACGTCGGCTCCAACGATTAATTTTAAGAAAGCTAAATTGAATAAATAAACAACTAGCCTAAATTATGAACATGATATATAACTGTTATTAAGTCATATTTCTGCCACCTTCCCACAGCTGATCGTGAATACATTTGCCATTGGGCTCGAACACTGGACTTATCTGTATGTAATGATTCATTATATTATCAATTCATTAAATAAATCCTTCTTAAACTATTTGGGTGAATGTTTCAGTCTATAGTGTTGAGACGTGATGAGTCTGACTGTAGAAAGAGTTGATTGAATTTTGACTTTATTGCTGGCTCTGTTGCCATGACCATAACGCCACGAAGCTATCCAACGTAAAATCCTTCAAGTTTATTTACTGTTCTCACTTTTCAACTATTCTACATAGAATAAAATAAATGAATAAATAAATGAATAAATAAAAATCTTTTTGCAGGATAATCCTCTGACCTGTATAAAACAAAATTAATCCAGTGCTACATATTGAGTTATTTCGTCATCATTTGCCACCGCTTACTAAACAGAGGTACCTAACACTGATCACTAGCCTTTCTTTAATTAGCATTTTTAATAAAACGGTCTCCTACAGGGTGCTCATGTGTAAGCTGCTCACAACACAGATCTGTATGTCAATGCTTATTATTAATAGTAATATTATACTATATTAATAGTAATAACATAAAAATACTGTCACTTTTCAAATTGCTTAACTTTTAAGAAATTACAGAGGTTACTTACCTGTGTCTGCTGCAAAACAAAAGATTACTCAGTCAAAACAATTGCACAATGAGATAAAGTGATTTAAGATCATCAACTTAAAATGTCCAGGGCTAGTGAGAGTGTCAATCTTGAGATTATATTGCAGATAATTCCATGTATTTGATGCACAAAAATTAAAAGGCAGATTGTCTGAGTTCAGAAAAAAACCCACGGGACTTGAAGCAGAAGACAGTTAGTGGTCGAGTCCGGCATAGATGTTATATACGGTGGAAATGTATTGATGAAGAGATACAAGTTTTTATCACGCCTCTGTGCCAGAGCGGACCAACAAACTTTGTTATACAGAATACAAGAATACGAGTGTCATAGGTATTTCGGGTAATAAATCTGAGGGCAGAAGGATATGGATATGGTGATATAATCAACAGACATGCTGCTGCTTCCACTCTCAGA
>NW_022283926.1:0-4982 GCF_004355925.1 Anarrhichthys ocellatus
GTCCAGTGTCTTCTCCGTGGAGCACTTGGGTGGCTCCCGCGTTGAATTCTGTCTTGCTATCTGCAAGTCTTCCTTTTTATAACTTGGAGCTCTCTCCCCTCCCTCCTCCCCAACACTCCCTCCCTCGGTATATGATTTACATGACATCATTGATTATATGTGTGTGTGCTGCGAACAATGCCCTAACTTTCTGTGTGTGGATACTCTCACTTCCTTCATTTCTGGACATGTTCGGACATCACCCCAACATCTGTTATGATCTCATCCTTTAAAGTCCCCACCCTTCTTACATCAGCTCTTTCCACCCACACACAGACTTCACTTCGTACTCAGTTATACATACATTATTATCAGTTTACATTTGTTAAATCACTTCATTCGTCCTATGTTATACATACTTTCTTTAAAATGATTACTTATTCCCCTTATCCAACTTTCATATTGAACTGTATTCCCTCATTTAAGGCAGCTTCTCTGGGATCTCAATCCTCTTTTTTGACACCCCCTTCTTGAGGTCGCAGGCTGCCGTGCCGTGTTAGTCGTCTCCATGCAGGGAGTCGTCGTCGCCTGGAGCGGTGATGATAAGCACGTCGTCGTCTTGTGAGGATGGGCTTGATTCCCGCTCCCAGCTGTCGACTACCACCAGGCCGTCCAACCCCGGCGGCTGCAATCCCAGGAGTTCGTCTTCCTCATCTGCCTCCTTCAGCTGCGCGTCCATGTCCCGCGTCAGGGCCAACACGTTCTGGTCCAGTATGGTGGTTGGAGAGAGGGAACCCAGGGTAGGGGCAGGGCTGCAAAAAGTGTCGTCTCCATTCTCCCGATAGCCCGCTAGCCCTTCAGGGATGACTTCTACCAGTTCTCCCCATTCCTCATCGTATCCCCACATTCTCATCAGGTTTGGTATTATTCCTGCGGTGTCCGTCTGTATACCCACGTCGCGGTGTTCCACCTCTGTGTCGCTTGCAGCGTCGTTGATGTCCTCGGGAGGAGGAGATGGTGATCGATAGAGCACCGGAGGTAAGCGTGGGCCAATGACGACGAACCGACCATCGACAAGATGGGTGGTGGATACCCGAGTACCATCAGGCAATTCCCATAACTTTGTATATACTGGACAGTACATACCATTGGTGTAGAATTGGATCTGAGGTTCAGCTTGTTATAATCCTCAGAGGAGAGATAGCCGGCCCCACCTTTGTTGGCTGGTGGGGGCCTCGGCCCCTGCCTTTGTGGTTGTGGCTGGGCTTTCGGGAAACCGCCTTGTCCTTGGAACCCTTGTTGCCTTTGGAAGCCTTGCGGGGCCCTTTGGAATCCTCCTGGCTGTCTCCTTGGTGTCTGTGAAGGGCCTGGCCCCTCGGGTGGCCTTGCGTTGTCATACGAGGGCCTAGGAGCCGCCGGCTTCAGTTGGCTTCCTTTCTCTCTTTTTTCGTCAAAGTGTTTCTTCTTCAAATCCCATTTTCTTACAGTTTCTTGGATTTGTTCTGTAGTACTCTTTTTGATGTTCAGGGTCACAAAATCGATGTCATTCATGAGACCCTTTGTCAGCTTCCTAAGGGCTTGCACACTTCTTTCTGGCGGGATCGCCTGTCGCAAGACGTACCACGCCTGGGTGAGAGTCTGCCCTTTGTCCAAGCTTTTCCTCGCTTTCTCGATCTGTGACTCTTCGTCCTCACAATCCTCCAGCACCAATCTTCGGTAATGCTGTTCCGCAGTTTCTTCGGGTCCCATGGGTTGGTCCGTCACATGGGCCAACCACAGTCTCTTCGCTTCATCATTTGTGGAGCTGGACTTCACCATGAGCCACTTCTGCGTCAAGTATTCTTGTACCGACTCCTTCGGTTCTTTGTTCGCCACCATAGCCTTGATCTTTTTGAACTCGTTAAAGCTCTGGGTGGAGGCTTGCATCTCTGTTAACCCGACGTTTCCTTCAGTTGTGGCAAGGTTATTGCTTCGTTTTGAGCCCGGCCCCGCTCCCGGCTGCTCTTCTTCGCTGTCCGAGATGTCTTGTTGCCGCGCCTTTTCTTCTTCCTGGGCCAACTTGAAGGCTGCTTTCTTCAACCGTCGTAGCATAACATCATACACTACTGCCAGGAAGCCCGTGCGGAAATTACTTGTCAGCTTTGTGCAGGCTGCGAGGGAGCCGTAGGTTGGAGTCATCAGAAAATTTGCCCATTCTCCTTTTGTGGCGTAGACCATTACCCCCTTCAGTCCCTCGAGGTCGTGCGTCCACATTTCCGGAACATCGTAGCCTGTTTGACCAACTTCTGGAGCATAGGCCTGTCTCCCGTCCTTGGTGGTCATGGGCCCATATCGGTCATCTCTGGCCAGGCCCCGTGAAGCTGAGTACACCGACAGAAGGGGCAGTGGGTTTTTTGGGCCTCTTCTGCTCCCTTGCTTCAGATCTTTCACCCCTCCGGGCGCCTCGTATTCGATCGAGGTCAGGCTTGGCACCGTCTCTTCTTCATCTGACTCGTCTGAGTCGTTGGCTGCGGAGTCTGACTCGCTTTCTTCCTCTGGTGGTGGTGTAACCACTACTGATGCTTTCTTTTTCCGATAGCTGTTGAGCCTTTCTTCAACTTCTTTTTTGTACAGAGCTCCTCCGTGGCGCATCAGTGCTTTTCTGAACCGGCTGAGATGAGGTTTCAGATTGGAGTTAGTCAAGACTACCAATCCATGGCCCTCTATGTCCCAGGGTTCCCCGAAATGATTGTAGGCTGTTATCCCGGTCTGATTGGCATACTTCTTGGTGCCTTCGGGCATTTTCTTTAGCGGCGGGAGGAGATCGTCCTGTTGCGGAATATTAGGGTGTTTCTTTTTCCCCGTCTCTTTCTTGTGCTGCCCCGGCTCTTGGTTGTCCATGCCCTCCAGTGTCTTTCGCACTAGAGTGGGGATCCCTAGAGTAAAGGCCGATGAGTGTGCGAGTTGTTTTCCGCTTCTGCTCAACAGCGAGTCTTCCTCCTCATCCGATTCATCCGCTTTTCCTTCTTTTGACTCGTCAGACTCACTTTCGGACGAGGCCTCCGCTGGGGTCTCGGTCCCCCCGTGGCTGAAGGTTTTGTCTTCTGGTTCGGCATAACAGTCCGTGCTTCGTACATAGCGAGCTAGGTCATCTCGCTCCTTTTGGTTTTCTTTGTAGCGAGGTGTAGCCTTTACTGATGGTTTTATAATGACTTCACCCGCTCCTATTTCTGCTGCCAGCATTTTTGCTATGGCATCGAAATCTGGTGAGGGGCTTATCACGGTGACGATTCTACCCGTGAGGGTTTGAAGCACCAAAAGCCACCAGGCCAGCCATTCTCCCACTTCTTTCTTGGTTTTCGGCCTTTTCGGCCGATCTGGGCACCGTACCACCGCTACAGCCATTCCTGAGAGGAGTTGGGGAGCCATATAACCCTCTTTAGCTGTGCACAGTTGGTCTACGTTTTTCCCAACTGTCGCCATGTCCTCCTCTGGATGTAGCTCGATTAGGTGTTGCTGGACGGAGGTGTCCCAGGTGGCCCATCCTCTGCCTTGCAGGATGACCTGGTGTCGCAGGCAGCCCTTGCCTTTCTCTTTGTCCGGTGTTGTTTCTCCAGATGCCGCTCCCCCAGCCTCGTCGCCCTTCTGGTCCTTGCTGCCGTCCAGTGCCGATCCCTCTGACAGGTCCCCCGGCGTCTCTGGCTCGTCCCGCTGAGTCCCGTTCGGTGCCGGGCTGGGTCCTTGGTCGTCTGGTCTTTTCTGCTGGTCTGCCATCTTGGCCTTTGTCTTTGTCTTTGTTGTCTCGAGTCGCCTTCCTCCCAAAGCCCCTCGTCGGCCGTTGAGTAGGGATGGGTTCCGGCTCTGGCCCCTCTGCAGTGTCGGATGAGTCTGGTCGATGCTCCTCCGATGTCTGCGGCTTCTCCTGTGCTGGCTGGTGAATACCACGCACAGCTTCGATGCGTCGGATGTCTCGCAGTCGAACTTCTCTTGAGTCTTGGGCAGTGTTACTTCCTACCCAAGTCTCTCCTCCTCGGGTCCTCCGTACACGAACGGCCGCCTCTCTCGGCCGCCAGGATTCTTCTTCTTGGACTCAACGTACTCCTTTTCCGTCGAGTCCCTGTTCGGGTGCCACGTGTTAGATCCGGGGGTTCTCTGGCCCGATACGGGGCTACCTACTGACTCAGCTCTCTGTTAAAAGATTGTCGAGCTGGTGTTCTGTCGAGGAAACTCGCCTGGCTTCTGCTAACTACCGTTACTCCTGACGTCTACCCTGCTTCCACTGGTAACGTGCACTCGGCCGAGGGGCCACCCTGGCCGGGCGCTTCTACCTAGTCGCGTCGGTTATGGCAGCTTTCCTCTCTTGGATCCGGGCTCTTGGTAAATTGCCAGGTTTGGTTTTAACGGCTAGGATTATAACTAAAACCGTAAGTGGACCGGTCACTAGGATAACCATTAAGAACCCTGGTTGTTAACATACAATAGCTTTACTCTTTTACTGCCATGAGGAACTTCTACTACCTCAGCAAATGAATGCTCTTGAGAACTTTACTTTAAATGCAGATTAGATATTTATTGCAGGATATATTTAGCATGGGCACAGCTACAGCTCTTCATAATATAATACGATACTTAATTCAATCAGGTTACGATTTCTTCTCAGGTTATACTCATTAGTTGTCGATGCCGAGGCGGCTCGGTGGAGCTGGATTCACGATGTAATAAAAAGTCCTTTGTGGGGTTTTCAGGAGCTGAAGGTCCGGCCGAACCTTCAGCTCCTCCTGCGAGGCCAACGAAGTCCGTTCAGCGCTCTCTCAGACTCAGTACAAAGTCTTTAGGGCGGCTGCGTCCATCTGTTGTCCAGTTGTTAAAGTCAAACAGGGGGGAGAGGAAAATCTCCGTCTTTCAATCTTTGTCCTGGAACGGCTGTCTTCTTTCCGTGAACAGAGACGAAGTCCTCCGATGCGGTTGTTGAGCGAGGTCCAGTGTCTTCTCCGTGGAGCACTTGGGTGGCTCCCGCGTTGAAT
>NW_022283927.1:0-4982 GCF_004355925.1 Anarrhichthys ocellatus
GAATGCTGTGATACAGACTCTGTGATGCTTGTGTGGAATGCTGTGATGCAAACTGTGATTCTTGTGGCTGATTCATCCACATGTTCAATATCTAAATGCAATGTTTGGTTGCATTTGAGTCAGGATGTAAAGTATCATTATTGCTGCAAGTTGTACTTATATTGTGGTAACTGCAACATTTACTACAATATAGTACGATTGCATTTACCACTAAAACACAAAAGAATATTCGTTATTTAATTGAGTCGTCTTGTCTGTAACTGAGTTTAGTTTTGATTGTTTCAACCTATTTCAGAGCCATATGAAGTCTGTGTTTTGTAAAACACACATCTTTTCTCTTTTGGTTGGTTGGGATATTTGTAATTGGCGGTGTCTCTGTCTTTGGGAGCAGCGTTGTTTTCCTCGTCATATAGTCAAAGAACAGTAAGTCAACAAAGGTCAGAGTTCACTATGCCATAAATATGTCATAGTATAGTTTGTCATAATATAATCAATGTGTATTATGCAATGCAAATAGCATTAAAACAATATCCTATAGCATTTAAAAAATGTCAAAAATCAATAATATAGGATAATATAAAAGAGGTCATAACAATCGTCATATCGTTTGTCATAAAAATAGTGTAAAAACGTTCATAGCATAGTATGCCATAACAATTGTAGAAAAGTCATTAAATTGTCATTAAAAAGTCATAGTATAGAATGTCATGAAAAGTCTCATGAAAAGTCTCATGAAAAATCTCAAAATAATAGCTTATAGTATAGTAGTGTCATAACATGTTTTATAAAGTAAGACTATAGCATGTCATAAAATGTCATAGTATAGCATGTCATAGAAACGTCATAGAAAAGGTTGAAGTGAAAAAAAGTCAGAGTATACTATGACTTTAAATATGAAAAAAATCAAAGTATAGTATATCGTAAAATTGTAGTGAAAAATGTAGTAGTGTAGTATGCCATAACATTTGTCATAATAAAAGTCATAGTATAGTATGCAATAAAATTTGTCATGAAAGTCATTCTATAGTTTGCAATAAAAATGTAATACAAATGTAATAGTATAGTTTGTTATAAAGAAATGTCATAAAAACGTTTAAGTATGGTATGCCATAAAAACAATTCATGACAAAACAGTGCCATTAATGAGTCATAAAAAGTCATAGTATGTCATGAAAATCTCATGAAAAATAATTTTTGTGACTTTTTTCAACATGCTATACTGTGACTTTTTTCAACATGCTATACTGTGACTTTTTTCGACATGCTATACTGTGACTTTTTTCAACATGCTATACTGTGACTTTTTTCGACATGCTATACTGTGACTTTTTTCGACATGCTATACTGTGACTTTTTTCGACATACTATACTAACTTTTTTCAACATGCTATACTGTGACTTTTTTCAACATACTATACTGACTTTTTTCAACATGCTATATTGTGACTTTTTTCAACATGCTATACCGTGACTTTTTTCAACATGCTATACTGTGACTTTTTTCAACATACTATACTGTGACTTTTTTCAACATACTATACTGACTTTTTTCAACATGCTATACTGTGACTTTTTTCAAAATGCTATACCGTGACTTTTTTCAACATACTATACTGACTTTTTTCAACATGCTATACTGTGACTTTTTTCAAAATGCTATACAATGACTTTTTTCAACATTCTATACTATGACTTTTTTCGACATTCTATACTATGACTTTTTTCCACATGCTATATTATGACTTTTTTCAACATGCTATACTATGACTTTTTTCAACATGCTATACTGACTTTTTCATGACTTTTTTCGAAATTCTATACTATGACTTTTTTCGACATGCTATACTGACTTTTTCATGACTTTTCGACATGCTATACTATGACTTTTTTCGACATGCTATACTATGACTTTTTTCGACATGCTATACTATGACTTTTTTCGACATTCTATACTATGACTTTTTTCAACATGCTACACTGACTTTTTTCAACATGCTATACTATGACTTTTTTCGACATGCTATACTATGACTTTTTTCAACATGCTACACTGACTTTTTTCATCACTTTTTTCGACATAAAAAGTAAAAAATGGGAGACCAGCCGAGATAAAAGTAATAAATAAGCATATTTATTAAAATGCGATACCATAACTAACCCAAACACACTTTGAAAGTCAGTAATCAGTAAGCATATCTGGTTCTGTGAATTTTTTTGATTCAAACAAAAAACTAAATGGCAGTCATGTCGGAAGATGAAGGTGGTGAACATTTATTGCCAAAACCACAACGGGCTGAGGTGTGGCTCATCAGTGGACAATCAACATCCTGCAAGATAATGAACAGCCAAGATAAAAAAAGACAGACCCTGAAGAGGTTCTCTCACATGATAAACTATGTTTTTGTCAAACAATAGCATGTTTTTCACGTTTTTCAAAAGACTATACTATGATTTTTTTTCCAACATCCTATAATATGCCTTATTATGGCTTTTGTTAAAACATACTATACTATCACTTTTTTTGGATATACCTGACTTTTCTGAATATGCAATAATATTACTTTTTTCACATGCTATACTATCACTTTTTTCATATAGTATGAAATACAATTGGTCATGAAAAAGTCATACTATAATTTGCAATAAAAATGTAATACAAATGTAATAGTATAGTTTGTTATAAAGCAATGTCATAAAAAGTTTTAGTATGGTATGCCATGAAAACAATTCATGAAAAAACAGTTCCATTAATAAGTCATAAAATGTCATGGAAAATTAATAGCATAGTATGTCATGAAAATTTCATTAAAAATAATTTTTGTGACTTTTTTTCAACATGCTATACTATGACTTTTTATCCAGAAAATCATTTAGCTTTTCACTACAAATGAAATAAATCACAATTTTATTGAAATTATCTTTATAGTTTACAATGATTAAAGAACAACAAAACAAATGTAACTCTTGCTTTTTCATAACCAGTAATAATATCTAATACTATGTTAGCTGATTTCTACTGTACAATAACTATATATTACCTTAAATTATATATATATTCAATCTTCATTTGCTGTTATATTTACAGGCATGCAATGCAGTATCTTAAAGGTTTCAATGAAGAAAAATAATAAATGGTTGAGAAATTAGAACCAAAGTTATATGAATGCAGTGTTCTTAGTGTTGGTTACATAATTAAACTATGAAGTAACCCAAATAACAGTTCAAACAAATACATTACTCATAAACAAAAACTAGGTTGAAGCTATTGACACCATATCAAGAGACCTGAAACATCATCATCATCATCTTAAATCAACCATAAATAGAAACAAGTATTGCACACAACTAAGCAAAATTAAAAAAATGTTTACATATGCAGATTGGAAAACCTCATCGACAGCATTACTGTCTGTCACTTTTACATTATTTTCCCTCTGTTGTGTTCCCGTGTATGTTCTGGAGCAGGCGTGCAGACAGTGTGGGCTCGGTGTGATGGCGGATGTTTTCATTGCATAGCACCTCCAGGAAGCGGTTCTCCTTGCCCCCCTGCATGGATGTACAAAAAACATCAGAGATTAGTATGCACTGAAAAGTATCACAGTATTGTGGACCTCGTGGGAAAACGACATCACAGCGCAACTACAAGTATCACATGAAAAGAAAAGAGAAGTTGTGTGTTTTGCAAAATAAAGACTTTGATAATCATTGTGATTTGTTTTGTCTCACACTTCACTTGCATCCAGCTAGTTCTGCTCATAAGTCCTCATGATTGCGTTATAGCAGCCTAGCATACAATAACCTTACACAGTGCTGCCACTTTACTTAAAGCTCACAAAGTCATGCTGTAGCGTGTTATTAATGTTGACGAGACATTATTCCATTTTTGGAACTTAGAATTTATAATGTGTTACAATGTGTTGTTATAACAAGCTAAAGTTATGAGTTATAATGCGTTGTGTAACTCAGAACTCAGATTTCTTTGTCACTTTTTCACAGAGGTACAAAACAGAATAAATGCTGAACTTGTACTAATTTTACTAATAATAGTCCAAAGAGAAGCTTTAGCACTTTTTTAAAGAAAGGAAATTTGAAAACAGTTATTACAGTTCATAATATTTCATATATAATTAAATTGCCCCACTGACTTGCGTTAGCAGAAACCAGAATAAAATAGTTATTTTATTCCAATAAAATCGAGTGTGAACCTTTTCATACGTTCCCCCCGGAAAGATGATCCACTTTTCTTATTATGTCCTCGCGTGATGTTTATGACTGTGAAGTGACTCCTCAAACACCGCGACGACTCCAGCAAGGCCGCGGTGATGAGACACGACTCTCCTCGAAAAATAACAATGTTGATTGTGAAAGCGGAGAAAGAGCCGAGAACAAAGAGGGCAAGACCCTTAGAAATGATGGAGGGACCTGACAAACTTCCCTCACTAGGCTGACATCTGTCGAGGCGTCGGTGTCACCACGACGGCTTGTTATGCAAATGTGTGACGCCGCCCCGCGAGACAATGACAGGGCGAAGTGCCAGCTCGCTTGACATCAATGAAGACGTCGCCCGGCTGGTTCACTCCCTCGTTTTAAATAAAACAGACAGTAGTGTCAGCGAGGGAGGGGGAAAACGGAAGGCCATTTCTCATCAACTGGGTTCCCGTTGCTTAATGTAGCTTACGGGAAAGATTGAACTGGAAAGTGGGGGACATAAGAGCTCTGAAACAGAACTCCTAAACATGTAAGAGTTTCAACGACGGGCCTCTTGTCAGCGCAAACCTGCCGGTGGTGCAGCGGCTGTTTATGTAGCTACATGTGGGAGATCAAACATCCATCTGATAAGTGGTTTGAGAAAGAGCTGCGGGGCCCAGGACACACACACACACACACACACACACACGGACATAATATGCACACACACTCAACTTACATGTGCATACACACCGAGCAGGTCTGCAGGTTTCACATGAAAAGCTTTTAGCAGC
>NW_022283928.1:0-4982 GCF_004355925.1 Anarrhichthys ocellatus
TCAGGTTTCACATTCACAGAAGCTTTATTTTTTGTATTTATGAATGAAATGGAACAGACAGACAGACAATCGATCAAAACAGTGATTGTATCTTAAAGTGAATGTATTATCATACACTCACGTGTTTATTTCTAAGTAATGTATTTATGTTACGTTGAATATGTTTTATCTCGGTTGTCCTTTTGTCTTTGCCACTGCTTTTCGTTTTCTTTTCGGAAAGCTCCATCTGTATGTGAGTAATTCTGATGTTTTCTCTTGATACTATATGCGAACAGTGTGAAAGATTAGAAAGAAGAAATGTATGGGCGTATTCATTGTTATGAGGCGTTGGGGAAATGCAGGAAGTGCACTTAAACACGCCGTTTACCTGAAAGGCTGCTGTTGCAAACGGTGAGAACATTTCCGAATAATCCCACACGGTAATTAAGTAGGTCACTTATGATGTATGTAGCAGTAGGACACATTTGTGTCCCCTGTAAAATGAAGTTGCTTTTAAGTTTGTCAGGTTAGCACCACATGCGGTACCGATTGTACAGCTCAGTGTTGTATCTGGCTTGGACAATAGTTAGCCTACCTGTTTCTTTTTGTAAAGTGAAAACCATTTCCCTCATTGGAAGACGAGCCTTATTTAACTTTCCATTCTAGATAAGAAACATAAAAGGAGGGAGAAAATAAAGATCCCAGAAAAAGACAGTAAAAATCCCAGAAAATAAATCAACGTCAAATGATTGGCACTTGATCTGACGAGGAAAATATGAACCACTGGCGTATAGGGGGCTTGTTCTGTGTGTCCAGAAGTGCATGAACCCTTGTTGTCTTGTCCGAAGGTCGATAAAGACTGCCTGTGCAACTATGCTGAAGAGAGTCCCCGTGCGCATGGACATGGACATCGCCACAGTAAATGCTCTTCCTTTCGAGGATTTTGTGAATCTTTTGGGCAATGTGGTGGAGAAATGTCCCATCATAACAGCTGCTGTGTGGTCCGGGCGTCCCTTTTTGAACTTTACTGCGTTGGAGGCTGCAATCAATGAATTCATCGATGCTCTCCCAGAATCAGGTGAGAACTAAATTTAGTTAAGTTTTGTCTTTGTGATTTGCAGTTTGGCCCTGAAATGTCATTTACTCCCCGGGCAATGGCACAGATACGACGTCATTAAGGCACTGTATTCGTTCGTGTGCAGGTAAAGAGGGGATCCTCAGGTGCCACCCTGACCTCGCAGGCAGGGACCTGCAGAGCGGCACATTGACTCGGGAATCGCGCGAGGAGCAGGCAGGAGCCGGGATGGATGCGTTGAACTCTGCAGATGCCTCGCGCATGGCCCGGCTCAACGAGGAGTACAAGGAGCGTTTCGAGTTCCCGTTTATCATCTGCGCCCGGGTGAACGACAAGGCGAACATTTTACGGCAACTGTCCGAGCGCTGTCAGAACGAGCGCGCGCTGGAGAGGGCGCGCGGAATCGAGGAGGTGAAGAAGATATGTCGCCTGCGTCTTCAAGCTCTCGTGCTCACTGACGCTCCAAACAAGTTATGAACCGTAACTACTGGAGTTTATATTGGATTCATCTTGTGCCAGTTTAACCACCCAGATGTAAAGACTGCCATTGTTCCCAGGCTATAGGCGGTGTGATATTTGCTTTATTCAAGTCATACTGTACAGTGAACTCTTCAAACAATAAAATGTGTACCATTGATTCTAATTTAACAATTTACACGATATATCCTATGTACAAGTTGACATTCATAAAATAGCAAACGTAGTCCTATTACACATAAATACATCCATAAACTTGATTGTATACTACTCACATGTCTGAGGTGAAAAACAATGCACTCACTGCAAAACATGATCAGACCATGCTTCAGTTTGTGCAACTGATAAGGTTCTGTCAGCATGCCATCTGGTGCCCAAAAAAAACATCAAAGCATGCACGATGAAGTGGAATGAAGAAATGCTCATTCAGTCCAGACAGACAGTGGTATCCAGTAAGAGGGCAAAGGTGGTCCTTGAGAAGGTTGAAGGGGGTCCCTGGAAAATGAGCACTTTATGTAAATAGCTATAAGAGAGACTGGCCTATTGGTTGCACTCTCCTTTCTTGCCCTAATCATGAATCTTATAAGATTTCACTCAAATGGGTCTGCCTTAAAATGTTGATTTAAGTCTCTTTCTATTTGGGTTTTCAAAAAAAAAAAAGGTTCCTGCATTGAGAGTTTGAACCTGCGGGCTCTATGCCGTCTCTCTGGTCGCAGGTGTGGAGAGGGAGTGACCGTGCAGCGGAGAAACAGGAGGTGAAGTGGTGTGAGGTCCGTTCGTAGAGGTGACCCCTCCCGCGGCCTCCCCCTGGTCTCCAGAGGTGATGGAGGAGTCCTGGTCCGGGTCGGACCCCCTCACCTTCCTTCGGTCTTCCTCCTTCTTCCACTTCATGCGCCGGTTCTGGAACCAGATCTTGATGTGGCGCTCGGTGAGGCACAGGGTCAGCGCCAGCTCCACGCGGCGCGGTCTCGAGATGTAGCGATTGAACAGGAACTCCTTCTCAAGCTCCAGCAGCTGGGCGCGCGTGTAGGCTGTCCTCGTGCGTTTGTTTTCCTCGGATTCCGCCATCACGTATGGTCCTGGACACAAACAGATGTACTTAGATTGAATTGGTTTTAAACTGTGATATGTCCGTCCGTAGACGTTCCCTGATCCAATTCCAATAGTGCAAACTCTTAACCCACTCCTATTTCTAAATTGATGATTTAAGAATATCTTATTTTGCAGTGAAACCGGTATCTCTTTAAATCTGCACACATGTTGACGCTATAAGCTTCCAGTTTCTTTTACCAATGATTCCTTATAGTCTTAACTGTTGCTCATGCTTGGTCTCTTTCTGACTTTTCAAAAGCCAGTCTGGTTGAACCATCGCACTGCCATTGTACATTTTAAAGTATTAATGATCATAAAGGGAGAATATTATGTTTTACTGCAAATGACTATTGGGCTTACAAGTACATGGGTTCGATTTTGAACTCTCCAGCAGGCACCTAAACCACATGAGCATGTCTTCTGATAGTAAAATAAACATTTACTCTCTTGTAATGTTACAAGGAATTCACAATTACTTGAGATTTACCCAAAGATAAGCATTTTCTTTAGTCCGAGTTAAAATTTGGAAGAAACAGGTGATTAGCAGAAAAGCTAAAGCAAGACTTGGTGGTATATTATTAAGATTTAGTTTAAGGGATGTTGTGCGTATTGTAGTTTCCCCGTAGTATGGACAAAAAATATATATATTTCCCAGCTTTTACACTATTTTTTATGGCTGAATTGCTGCAGTATATTTTGGAAAACAAAACAGTGAAACAAGAAACTTTTACAGGCTATAAAGCCACCACATTACTCCTTATTTTCAGGATGTCCTGATCCCCTCCTCAGGGTCCTCAACCTGATGATTAGTGAATAGACTCAGTTAAGGAATTACCTATCATACCGATGGCCTCAAGATGTTCTGAAAAACTAAATTCAAAAGTATGAGTAATTAAATTAAGCCTACATTTTGCAGTTAGTCTTTAGTTACACACCAGTTGCTTTAATGGTGCCCTTTATTTATTTATTTATTTATTTTACCTGTACAAAAATCAATAAGGGATTCGCTCATACTCATTGTACAGAGTCAATGAAAAATATATTTCTCCTCCAGAAAAGTCTTTTTGTGTTGATTAAAATTGAAAGTTAAATTTTAACTATTCACGATCAGTAAGATACAACTAGTTTAGGTAATTTCAATTGTAGTTTTAATTGAACCCATTTTTTATACATTCAATTAACGGTATAAATGCTTATTAATCATGGCATATGGACCCTTGGCGTCCATTATATTAGCCCACCACTTGTAAAAAATAAAAACAAACCCCTCATAATGTAATTTTGTCCGTTTAAAAACTTAAATTTACATTTACTGGAATTATGTTATTTAAAACATGACCTATAGAGTCATTGACATATCTTCAGTAGGCCCACACTCGAATTAATCACAAAAACTATGCGCAAAATAAACCAAAAGAGGACTTTGTCTACAAGTTGTATAAATCAACAATACAAATGTCCTACATTAAATTAGTGACGCAGAACAAAAGTTAGTTCAATGATCTGAAACTTCTCTGATATGAGAAAAGTCTGAGAACTTCATATATATTTTAGCTGAAGAAACTTTGCGGTTTATTACGTTCACATTTTTCACGCTCACTAAAAACAAACTTCAATTTATTAGGCCTATAAATAAAGCTAATTTTATAATCAAAACGCCTCCCAATAAAAGACTAAGTACTACTAAGTAATCTAATAAACACTAATATAAAATCTACTTTTGTTCATATAGCACGCCAACATCAATCAAAACCTATTGCGTATAGACGTGGGTGCTTTACCGGCCTATTGTACTCTATAGTGTAGGATACAGCCTATTGATGGTTTAAGATGGGGCGATTTGTGAATATGTTTTGTATAGGCAAAACCCACATTTTTGTGACGATAAGACCTGATAAAAGCCAGCGCTGACTTTCCGGGCCTTTTAGAATTTGACTGACAAGGTAAACTGAAACACCCAAGATCATATTGTTGTGAGCATGATGTCATAGGCCCTCAGAACGAGTCAGATGAAACTCACCCGTTAGTGCTATGACTACAGAGTACAGAGTAATGTGGTAAACATAACTGAAGCCCATCTGCAATTTGAAACAAGCTGAGAAGTGATTATATATATAGTTATACCAAATCAAGCATAATCAGATCTCCACTCAGTGATTGTCTTTGTAATTATCTCAAACACATGACATGTACAGATGTGTAGCGGGTTGGAAGATTTACCTGACCACTGTCCCTTCCAGGTGTGCGAGTGAGATTTTGTGGTTTTCATCCAGGGGAAAGGGAGGTGATATCTGCCCTGCTCCCCCGTGTCTCCATAGCCTGCAGCCGGCGGGAGAGGCTGCTGCTGGAGCCCCTGGGG
>NW_022283929.1:0-4981 GCF_004355925.1 Anarrhichthys ocellatus
ATTCAACGCGGGAGCCACCCAAGTGCTCCACGGAGAAGACACTGGACCTCGCTCAACAACCGCATCGGAGGACTTCGTCTCTGTTCACGGAAAGAAGACAGCCGTTCCAGGACAAAGATTGAAAGACGGAGATTTTCCTCTCCCCCCTGTTTGACTTTAACAACTGGACAACAGATGGACGCAGCCGCCCTAAAGACTTTGTACTGAGTCTGAGAGAGCGCTGAACGGACTTCGTTGGCCTCGCAGGAGGAGCTGAAGGTTCGGCCGGACCTTCAGCTCCTGAAAACCCCACAAAGGACTTTTTATTACATCGTGAATCCAGCTCCACCGAGCCGCCTCGGCATCGACAACTAATGAGTATAACCTGAGAAGAAATCGTAACCTGATTGAATTAAGTATCGTATTATATTATGAAGAGCTGTAGCTGTGCCCATGCTAAATATATCCTGCAATAAATATCTAATCTGCATTTAAAGTAAAGTTCTCAAGAGCATTCATTTGCTGAGGTAGTAGAAGTTCCTCATGGCAGTAAAAGAGTAAAGCTATTGTATGTTAACAACCAGGGTTCTTAATGGTTATCCTAGTGACCGGTCCACTTACGGTTTTAGTTATAATCCTAGCCGTTAAAACCAAACCTGGCAATTTACCAAGAGCCCGGATCCAAGAGAGGAAAGCTGCCATAACCGACGCGACTAGGTAGAAGCGCCCGGCCAGGGTGGCCCCTCGGCCGAGTGCACGTTACCAGTGGAAGCAGGGTAGACGTCAGGAGTAACGGTAGTTAGCAGAAGCCAGGCGAGTTTCCTCGACAGAACACCAGCTCGACAATCTTTTAACAGAGAGCTGAGTCAGTAGGTAGCCCCGTATCGGGCCAGAGAACCCCCGGATCTAACACGTGGCACCCGAACAGGGACTCGACGGAAAAGGAGTACGTTGAGTCCAAGAAGAAGAATCCTGGCGGCCGAGAGAGGCGGCCGTTCGTGTACGGAGGACCCGAGGAGGAGAGACTTGGGTAGGAAGTAACACTGCCCAAGACTCAAGAGAAGTTCGACTGCGAGACATCCGACGCATCGAAGCTGTGCGTGGTATTCACCAGCCAGCACAGGAGAAGCCGCAGACATCGGAGGAGCATCGACCAGACTCATCCGACACTGCAGAGGGGCCAGAGCCGGAACCCATCCCTACTCAACGGCCGACGAGGGGCTTTGGGAGGAAGGCGACTCGAGACAACAAAGACAAAGACAAAGGCCAAGATGGCAGACCAGCAGAAAAGACCAGACGACCAAGGACCCAGCCCGGCACCGAACGGGACTCAGCGGGACGAGCCAGAGACGCCGGGGGACCTGTCAGAGGGATCGGCACTGGACGGCAGCAAGGACCAGAAGGGCGACGAGGCTGGGGGAGCGGCATCTGGAGAAACAACACCGGACAAAGAGAAAGGCAAGGGCTGCCTGCGACACCAGGTCATCCTGCAAGGCAGAGGATGGGCCACCTGGGACACCTCCGTCCAGCAACACCTAATCGAGCTACATCCAGAGGAGGACATGGCGACAGTTGGGAAAAACGTAGACCAACTGTGCACAGCTAAAGAGGGTTATATGGCTCCCCAACTCCTCTCAGGAATGGCTGTAGCGGTGGTACGGTGCCCAGATCGGCCGAAAAGGCCGAAAACCAAGAAAGAAGTGGGAGAATGGCTGGCCTGGTGGCTTTTGGTGCTTCAAACCCTCACGGGTAGAATCGTCACCGTGATAAGCCCCTCACCAGATTTCGATGCCATAGCAAAAATGCTGGCAGCAGAAATAGGAGCGGGTGAAGTCATTATAAAACCATCAGTAAAGGCTACACCTCGCTACAAAGAAAACCAAAAGGAGCGAGATGACCTAGCTCGCTATGTACGAAGCACGGACTGTTATGCCGAACCAGAAGACAAAACCTTCAGCCACGGGGGGACCGAGACCCCAGCGGAGGCCTCGTCCGAAAGTGAGTCTGACGAGTCAAAAGAAGGAAAAGCGGATGAATCGGATGAGGAGGAAGACTCGCTGTTGAGCAGAAGCGGAAAACAACTCGCACACTCATCGGCCTTTACTCTAGGGATCCCCACTCTAGTGCGAAAGACACTGGAGGGCATGGACAACCAAGAGCCGGGGCAGCACAAGAAAGAGACGGGGAAAAAGAAACACCCTAATGTTCCGCAACAGGACGATCTCCTCCCGCCGCTAAAGAAAATGCCCGAAGGCACCAAGAAGTATGCCAATCAGACCGGGATAACAGCCTACAATCATTTCGGGGAACCCTGGGACATAGAGGGCCATGGATTGGTAGTCTTGACTAACTCCAATCTGAAACCTCATCTCAGCCGGTTCAGAAAAGCACTGATGCGCCACGGAGGAGCTCTGTACAAAAAAGAAGTTGAAGAAAGGCTCAACAGCTATCGGAAAAAGAAAGCATCAGTAGTGGTTACACCACCACCAGAGGAAGAAAGCGAGTCAGACTCCGCAGCCAACGACTCAGACGAGTCAGATGAAGAAGAGACGGTGCCAAGCCTGACCTCGATCGAATACGAGGCGCCCGGAGGGGTGAAAGATCTGAAGCAAGGGAGCAGAAGAGGCCCAAAAAACCCACTGCCCCTTCTGTCGGTGTACTCAGCTTCACGGGGCCTGGCCAGAGATGACCGATATGGGCCCATGACCACCAAGGACGGGAGACAGGCCTATGCTCCAGAAGTTGGTCAAACAGGCTACGATGTTCCGGAAATGTGGACGCACGACCTCGAGGGACTGAAGGGGGTAATGGTCTACGCCACAAAAGGAGAATGGGCAAATTTTCTGATGACTCCAACCTACGGCTCCCTCGCAGCCTGCACAAAGCTGACAAGTAATTTCCGCACGGGCTTCCTGGCAGTAGTGTATGATGTTATGCTACGACGGTTGAAGAAAGCAGCCTTCAAGTTGGCCCAGGAAGAAGAAAAGGCGCGGCAACAAGACATCTCGGACAGCGAAGAAGAGCAGCCGGGAGCGGGGCCGGGCTCAAAACGAAGCAATAACCTTGCCACAACTGAAGGAAACGTCGGGTTAACAGAGATGCAAGCCTCCACCCAGAGCTTTAACGAGTTCAAAAAGATCAAGGCTATGGTGGCGAACAAAGAACCGAAGGAGTCGGTACAAGAATACTTGACGCAGAAGTGGCTCATGGTGAAGTCCAGCTCCACAAATGATGAAGCGAAGAGACTGTGGTTGGCCCATGTGACGGACCAACCCATGGGACCCGAAGAAACTGCGGAACAGCATTACCGAAGATTGGTGCTGGAGGATTGTGAGGACGAAGAGTCACAGATCGAGAAAGCGAGGAAAAGCTTGGACAAAGGGCAGACTCTCACCCAGGCGTGGTACGTCTTGCGACAGGCGATCCCGCCAGAAAGAAGTGTGCAAGCCCTTAGGAAGCTGACAAAGGGTCTCATGAATGACATCGATTTTGTGACCCTGAACATCAAAAAGAGTACTACAGAACAAATCCAAGAAACTGTAAGAAAATGGGATTTGAAGAAGAAACACTTTGACGAAAAAAGAGAGAAAGGAAACCAACTGAAGCCGGCGGCTCCTAGGCCCTCGTATGACAACGCAAGGCCACCCGAGGGGCCAGGCCCTTCACAGACACCAAGGAGACAGCCAGGAGGATTCCAAAGGGCCCCGCAAGGCTTCCAAAGGCAACAAGGGTTCCAAGGACAAGGCGGTTTCCCGAAAGCCCAGCCACAACCACAAAGGCAGGGGCCGAGGCCCCCACCAGCCAACAAAGGTGGGGCCGGCTATCTCTCCTCTGAGGATTATAACAAGCTGAACCTCAGATCCAATTCTACACCAATGGTATGTACTGTCCAGTATATACAAAGTTATGGGAATTGCCTGATGGTACTCGGGTATCCACCACCCATCTTGTCGATGGTCGGTTCGTCGTCATTGGCCCACGCTTACCTCCGGTGCTCTATCGATCACCATCTCCTCCTCCGAGGACATCAACGACGCTGCAAGCGACACAGAGGTGGAACACCGCGACGTGGGTATACAGACGGACACCGCAGGAATAATACCAAACCTGATGAGAATGTGGGGATACGATGAGGAATGGGGAGAACTGGTAGAAGTCATCCCTGAAGGGCTAGCGGGCTATCGGGAGAATGGAGACGACACTTTTTGCAGCCCTGCCCCTACCCTGGGTTCCCTCTCTCCAACCACCATACTGGACCAGAACGTGTTGGCCCTGACGCGGGACATGGACGCGCAGCTGAAGGAGGCAGATGAGGAAGACGAACTCCTGGGATTGCAGCCGCCGGGGTTGGACGGCCTGGTGGTAGTCGACAGCTGGGAGCGGGAATCAAGCCCATCCTCACAAGACGACGACGTGCTTATCATCACCGCTCCAGGCGACGACGACTCCCTGCATGGAGACGACTAACACGGCACGGCAGCCTGCGACCTCAAGAAGGGGGTGTCAAAAAAGAGGATTGAGATCCCAGAGAAGCTGCCTTAAATGAGGGAATACAGTTCAATATGAAAGTAGGATAAGGGGAATAAGTAATCATTTTAAAGAAAGTATGTATAACATAGGACGAATGAAGTGATTTAACAAATGTAAACTGATAATAATGTATGTATAACTGAGTACGAAGTGAAGTCTGTGTGTGGGTGGAAAGAGCTGATGTAAGAAGGGTGGGGACTTTAAAGGATGAGATCATAACAGATGTTGGGGTGATGTCCGAACATGTCCAGAAATGAAGGAAGTGAGAGTATCCACACACAGAAAGTTAGGGCATTGTTCGCAGCACACACACATATAATCAATGATGTCATGTAAATCATATACCGAGGGAGGGAGTGTTGGGGAGGAGGGAGGGGAGAGAGCTCCAAGTTATAAAAAGGAAGACTTGCAGATAGCAAGACAGAATTCAACGCGGGAGCCACCCAAGTGCTCCACGGAGAAGACACTGGAC
>NW_022283930.1:0-4689 GCF_004355925.1 Anarrhichthys ocellatus
CATGACGTGTTAACTCACATCTGATTGGCTGTTTGTTTACATGACGTATTAACTCGAATCTGATTGGTAGTTTGTTGACATGACTTATTAGCTCGCATCTGATTGGCTGTCATTATTAGTTTTATTCCTCACTGTACCCTAACCCCAGAACCGAGGTACATAAAAATGTATTAAAGTAGAAACTGTAGATAATAAATCTATTTAAATGTTGATTAATTATGTCTCTGAGACATTTAAATATCAGCTGTACTTTATTTTAATCACAAATGTGACAAAAGACTATAATAAGTATAATAAATATTTAATAGACTAAACCAAACCAAAATAGTTAGTTGGATCTAATCTGAACACCCCCCCCCTTTCTGTTTTTCTTTTTTTTTTACCCAGAATGCCATCTGAGGCCCAGTCTCAGGAGCCTCGGGACAGTGGACCGACCCCCCCCGTCACTCGGGCCAAAGCCGCAGCTACTAGCCCCGCCCTCGAGAGGCGTTGTCGTGGGCGACCTCGGAAAGATGGCCGCTCTGTGCCCTCCACACCTCCTCCACCCTCCAAATCAAGGAAGAAGTGAGTCTAGATCAGGACTGAGATCGATCAGTGGAGCTGAAACAATGAGCTGAATATATGAAGTGTGATGTTATTAGAGTGACATCATCTTATCTTAGATGTATCTCAGAAAACACTGTAAAATGTGCTGACAGTGTGTTTCTGCATTAAGGCTCTTCATTGTGTTTAAATCCTCACACATGTTACTATTGTTATTATTATCTTACTATCTTATTATCGTTTGTAGATTTCAGTGGTGGCTGCCTAGGATTGTTAAAGACTCGTGGGATCCAAACGTTATCAATAACTCCAAAAGTCAACATTATTAAAAACACAATGTACAACATGTTTTTATCAAACAGAATATTCTGCTTCAATCCATATTTGTTTGTGTTTAACCTTTGAAGAAGTACTTTTTCACTGTGGTGATGAACTGCTCTCTTGGTGCACCAATAATAATTTAGTGAGACTGGGGGGGCTGGACCTCAGACCCTCTGGGGGGTCCACGGTCGGGGTCCACGGTCTAGAAGAAAATGTTTTACATTTTAAAGTTAAATGCATCAATCTGGTGAACTTTGAGAGATACATTAAGATGGAGTCTGTGCTCTTTTAACAATTCTAAATTCACAAGGTAAATTTAGGCTTCTCAAGTACTGTACTTAAGTACAATTTTTAAGGTACTTGTACTTTACTGAAGTATTTCCATTTGATGTAACTTTATACTTCTAATCCACTACATCTCAGAGAAAAATAAGTTCTTTAACGTCATTTATTTCACAATATTAATTACTAGTTGGGCTCCTTTGCAGATTCTGATTATTTAAATAAAAAAATTAATCAACTAATAAACTACGATGTTATAATAAGTTGTATATAGCCCAATTATTACATTTATAAAGTATTTAAAATGACACAGAGTATTCTCCAGCTGCATTAGTATGAAACAGTGATGTAATCAGAAGTACTACATACCTGTGTTTTTCTGTACAGGGGACGGAGTCGAGGCCAAGCCCAGGTAGAGGATGAAGAGAACATGGACACCAAGGAGAAGAAAACCCCCCAGAAGACAGGTGTGTTTACAGCTGATGTTCATGTCTCTGTTTCATTGTCCTGTTCGTTTTTACCAAATACTTTATCAAAAAAATGTGATAACATTCCATCAAGCTGGATTTCTGCTCCTCTGGACTGCACATTACATTACAGTCATTTAGCCAAAGCGACTTACAATTTGGATTCTATCCCATTTCTACACCGTAGGAACAGCTACGGGAGACATTTTTGGGGTTAAGTGTCTTGCTCAAGGACACATCGACATGCAATTAGCAGAGCCGGGGATCGAACCACCGATCCTCTGATTGAAGGACAGACCTGCTATCCACTTAGGCACAGTCGCCCCAGTCAGCCAATGTACACAGATGTTGCTGTGAAACGTCGGCTTTCTTTTGTACTTGAACAGATTCAGCCTTGAACATGCGTCTGAAGCAACGTCACTTTAAAACAGAGACCAGTTTTAAACAAACATCGACATCTGTGAAACAAATGTGAAAGAACAACAATAAAAAGAACACAGAGAAAACGACGTGAAAGAACACGGTGAAAAAGAACACGGTGAAAAAGAAAGTTATAAAACATTAAAAAGAACAACGTGAAAAAGAATGTTATAAGACATTAAAAAGAACACAGTGAAAAATAACGTTATAGAACAACATTAAAAAGAGCGTGAAAGAACAACATTAAAAAGAACAAGGTGAAGGAAGAACAACGTGAAAGAACAACATTAAAAAGAACAACGTGAAAGAACAACGTGAATTAAAGCTGCAAGCAACTTCACGCACGTCGAGGGTACTGGCAGGACTCTGGATGACGCGGCCATGCATTTCTGTGACCATCATACACAGCGCCTGGAAATTGCAAATACGACACTGTTACAAATGTGAGCTCCAGAGCAATAGACAAAACTGGTACCGTCTGCGTCTGGTACCGTCAAACATTATGATTCTGTCTCCTCTCACCCACCCAGTCCCACCCTTTCAAAATAAAAGCCCCACAAATACAAGATTCAATCCAAGAGTATGAATCTAAAATGCAGAAAAGAGAGTAGCGCTATCTCAATTGAACCTGAATGACACTACCGGTAACATTGGCGTGTGTATATATTGCGATTTCTTCGGGCAGTAGAAGCCACACTGTCAAAATTTCTTTAGGAATTTTCTAGTTGTTATTATTATTATTATTATTATTATTATTAAGCCCGCAGGATTACAGTCGGTGTGCTTTGGCACAGGGACTGCCTTGTGCCACAAAGCCACACTGAATAATGTAAATTTTGTGTGTGTGTTGTTGACCTTCAGACCTGAACCCAGTGGATCTCTTATGTTCTTATGTTGTCGTTTGTTTGGTGTCCTCAGAAGTGAAGGAGAAGACAACAGGACAACGTCGGTCCACCTCCAGGAGAAAATTCAACACAAACCCTAAACCAGACCCTGAACCAAGCCAGGAACCTGACCCGGACCCCCCTCATCCTGACCCCACAGTCCCAGAGTCCAGCCCAGAATCAGCTCCCAGTGCTAATGAGGAGGACAGAACCAGTCCTGCTGCCCCGCTATCCACCTCCATCCCAGGACCAGCTTACATTCCTGGGGAAGAACCTCCAGTCGACAGACCCAGACTTGCTCCTGACCCGCTGGAGGAGCACCGAACCAGACCTGCTCCTGATCCTCTGGAGGAGGACAGACCCAGACCTGCTCCTGATCCTGACCCTCTGGAGGAGGACAGACCCAGACCTGCTCCTGATCCTGATCCTGATCCTGACCCTCTAGAGGGAGACGTGGGCGGGGCCAGTCCTCCGGTCTCCCCCCCACTGGTGGACGAGGACTCGCTGTCCCCTTTGTTCCAGCTGTCAGAGGACTCTGGGGGGTCGCCCACTCTGAGTCTGGGACACACCAAAAAACGGTGAGAGAGAGAGGGCTCATCTTTTTTGACAATTTCAAGGCTCCGTACTTTAACAAACTCTTCCTAGAGATTTGACCCGATTGGCTTTATATTTGGTCAGTTTGATGTTGAGACTTTTGCAGTAAAAAGTTATCAAAAGATCAAAAAGTTATAGAACTTTGTATCCGTGGCGACAAAGAAACACCATTCCCCATGAAACAGGAAGTAGTTGTAACTCGGCCGTACATTGTTTAATCTGTTCCACATGTCTCATATGTCATAACATCCTGACCCTGAAGACATCTACATGACTATTTAGATAGTTATAGCGCCACCTAGTGGGAACAGGTGGTGCTACTCTATAGGTCTCTATACTTTGCTTGCTTCTGTTGATAAGTAAATCAGATCCACATCAAATTAGTTCCACACATACGTAAAAAGTTCATAAAGCCACAAAGCTTTGGACCTTTTGTGGAATGCCGTTGCCGTGGCGAACAAAGGCGCTTTTGAGGGATTAAAAATGCTCAATACAGAAACATATCGCACACATTTAAAGTCCGAAACATAGTTATCTGATGTGATTCAAATACAGTGGAGATGTAACTTCACTGGACTTAATCCAAATGGTCCCAAACTTGCCGCCTGAGGACGTCGACCAGCCAATTGTCACAGCACTGCCTACTGGCAACAGGAAGTCAGCGTTATGTGACGAACAGCATTTACATGATGTGGTCTACACTTGATATAGAGCAACGTAAAGCATGTGTGTGTTCTCTAGCGCCACATAGTGGAGACAGGAAGTGGAACAACACATCTAGCTCTAACCCTCTGGTCCCAGATGTTTGAACCTCGTTCATTGATTATTAACAATCTTTATCCTTCAGACTGAAGCAGTGTGCCTTCTGTTACCGTGGTGAAGACCCTCCTCTGGGTCAGGGCCCCCTGGTGGTTTTCGGTCCGACGCCCGGTTACATCCCACTGCACATCCTCAACCGACGCACCTCCTCCGACCGAGACAACGACTGTCACGACCACTGCTACCGTGGTGACCAGGCCCCGCCCACGTGAGTCTCCCCACTTCCTGTTTATCCCCTATCAAAATGAAAGTGAAACCACCCAATAAGAAGAGGTGTTAAGTTCCAAAAATGTTTCATTACAATCAATTAACTGTGTGTGTGTGTGTGTGTGTGTGTGTGTGTGTGTGTGTGTGTGTGT
>NW_022283930.1:4699-4979 GCF_004355925.1 Anarrhichthys ocellatus
TGTGTGTGTGTGTGTGTGTGTGTGTGTGTGTGTGTGTGTGTGTGTGTGTGTGTGCGCGTGTGCGTGCGTGCGTCGGGGGGGGGGGCGGGGTGTGTGTGTGTGTGTGTGTGTGTAGGTGCAGCAGTCCAGAACAGTGTGGTGAGTACTCTCTATATTCAGAACAGTACCCTAGAACCGGTCACCCCAGAACCAGTGGGTCTAGAACCAGTGACTCTAGAACCAGTGGCTCTCCTTCAGTCTGATCAGATCTATTGATCCTGGTGATGTTCTCCTGCAGTCT
>NW_022283931.1:0-4979 GCF_004355925.1 Anarrhichthys ocellatus
TAACATGACTGAATACTAATAGAGTCCTTAAATCACCGTTAACATCCTTCACCTGGATAAATGATTTCATCTCTCAATCATTGAGGACAGACATTAAGTCCTCTTTTTTAACTTCTCCTGATGGAGTTCGATTGCACTCTCAGATATCAGTGAGATGTTACAGTTTATTTATTCAGTGTAAAAAAAAGCATCTTTTAAATAATTGAACACTGCATCATCAAAGTGTCTTCATATACCAGCGAATGTCGAGATAGTAGAGAGAAGTCAAACATCTTTCGTGCAGAATAACACAGTTATGACATAACTCATTAAAAACAAACGCAGGTTGAATTTCTTTGATAATTTATTTTACAAAAATTGGAAAACAATAGAATCTATATATCTAACATGTTTCCAAGTGTCTCCAAGTGTTGCTAATGTTAGGGGGGAATGGAGTCTACATGTTTTATATATTAAGTTATTACATGTTTACATCCTCTACTTCAGCCTCTCCTCTCTCCTCTTCTCTCTCCTCTCCCCTCCTCTCTCTCCTCTCCTCCTCTCTCCTCTCTCCCCTCCTCTCTCTCCTCTCCCCTCCTCTCTCTCTTCTCCTCCTCTCTCCTCCCCTCTCCTCTCCTCTCTCCTCTCCTCTGTTTCCGTTTCCGGTTGCGTGTGAGTGGTGGACGTGAGAGTGGCGCGCAGGTTTGATTGTACTTTCACTGCTTTGGGTTTTGTTCCTCTGTTCTTCTGTCTCTGCGCATGATCAGGTAAGATACTAAGCAGTGTATTTATCGGTAGAACGTGTGATTAGTGGTGTTTGGCGTTGTTCGGGAGGATGGCGTCCTCCGAGACGCCACGCCCGTCAATCCGGCAGGGAGTCCGGGTAGTTCCACCGGATAGCAGCGTGTCAGTAGAGGAGGTGCTGCTGGCTGTGGAGAGCAGGTGGGACATGACAAACTCTCCTTTGCATCTCGCATGAATAAAGCTGTGGTTGTGTTCGTGGCGAGCGAGGCTTATGTCCACAAGCTGATAGAGAGCGGCGTGTTCATCAGGGACAGCTTCGTGCAGGTCTCTCCGCTCTCAGTGCCCTCTACGCGGATCACCGTGTCCGGTGTTCCGCCGTTTATACCGAACGAGCTGTTAGAAAATGAGCTGCGCAGGTTTGGAAAGTTTGCCAGCGGATTTAAAACAGTCAGTTTGGGGTGTAAGGATCCCAAACTGAAGCACGTGCTGTCTCTTAGGCGGCAGGTCTTCATGTTCCTGGAGTCACCTACACAAACACTGGAGGTGTCCTTCAGGGTTAAACACGGGGAGGGTTCATACATGGTGTACGCTAGCTCGGGACAGATCAAATGCTTTGAGTGTGGAGATGTAGGACACAAACGATTCACGTGTCCGCACAAGCGGCAGAGAGGCGCGGAGGCGGAGTCGGAGCCGGCTCCGGAGCCTGCGGCTCCTGCGGCTGCAGCTCCGGCTCCTGCGGCTCCGGCTCCGGCTGCGGCCGCGGTCGCGCCGGCGGCGGCTGTTGCCGGTGCGGTCGGCGGCGTTTCTTCGTCTTCTGCTGATAACAATAATGTCGATAAGGAGGATCAGGGCCAGTCTTACAACCAGCAGGCTTCTGTGGTGGCGCAGAACCTCACTACATCTGGTACCGAAGCACCACCACAGTCGGTAGAAGTCTGTGAAGAGGCAGCTACAGGTTCAGCAGGTGGAGATCTCACCATAGCCTTAGATGAAGCACAGAGTGTAGGGTCTGTGTCCAACAGCCAGCTGTCTTGTGAAGGAGAGGACATGGAGTATGAGAGTGAATCAGATGTTGCATCTAATTCTGAAACGTGCATTAAAAGCACTGATCTGTATTCACTAGAGGAAATAAACTCGTTTTTGGATGTAACTTACAATAGATCTGCAAAAGTGAGTGATTATTTCCCTGACATTGAGAAGTTCATACGATCTGTTGGGGTGGTGCAGAGAAAGGTGGGTTTGGACCTTCTAGATGGAAAAAAGCGCTTCCGCCTAAAGAAACACATCACAACCTTGAGGAAAGTAAGGAAAAGTGGAAGAGTTCAGAAAACTAAGACAGTTTAACATGATCATGTGTCACACGGGGGTTTCCACTTTCCACTGCTTACTTATCTTGTCTTACCTCCTTCCATCCTCTGACCTTTCTATGCAGAGCTTCAATTTAGGATCTTTAAACATCAATGGTGGGCGGGACGGGCATAAAAGAGCATTAATACAGGAGGTTGTAAATCAAAAAATGTTGGACATCCTCTTTTTGCAAGAAACTCACACCATTCCAACAGATGAAGTAGACTGGGGTTTATGGTGGGAGGGCTCATGCACCCTGAGCCACGGCACCAATCTTAGTGCCGGGGTAGCCGTGCTGTTTAGAACAGCAGCTAACGCAACCGTCCTGTCTGTCACTGAGGTGGTGAAGGGTCGTTTGCTGATGGTGAGGGCAGAGATAGAGAGCTCGCTTTACTGCTTCGTGAACATATATGCACCGAATCAGGGGCCAGAAAGAGCACGCTTCTTCACTACGCTGCAAAACGAACTGCAGAGCTGCCATCAGGAGCAACTGATCATCGGAGGGGATTTTAACTGTACTCTAGACTTCACCATAGACCGGAACAGTGAGGAACCACACCCACAGTCAGCTCAGAGTCTCCACAACGTCATCACACACTTAGATCTGTTGGACACGTGGAGAATAAAACACCCACTAAACAGACAGTACACATGGGTTAGGGTCAGCAACGACAGGATCAGTGCAGCCAGGCTGGACAGAATTTACATCTCTCGCAGTCTCAGTTCCAGACTGAAGAACAGCACAATCAGTCCAGTTGGGTTCACCGATCACCACCTCGTCAGTTTAGGTTTAATAACCTGACCAGGTGAAAGGGTTAGCTCCTACTGGCATTTTAATAATAAACTTCTACAGGACAGCACTTTTTGTCAGAGTTTTGGGGTTCTTTGGCAGCAGTGGAAAACTGAAAAAGTTCGTTTCAGTTCTCTGAAACAGTGGTGGGAGGTCGGAAAAGCGCAGATCCGTGTGTTCTGCCAGCAGTACACCTCAAACACCACCGCTATAATCAAGTCTGCTGTTAAAGACCTTGAAGCCAACATAAAGATCATTGAGGAGGGCTTCCAGAGAGACCCAGATCCCGGTGTGGGCCAGCTGCTGAAGGAGAGGAGGTTGGAGTTGAGCTCCTTCCTGCAAGAGAGAGTGAAAGGAGCTCTGGTCAGGTCCCGTTTCCTCCAGTTGAAGGACATGGATGCCCCAAGCTCGTTTTTCTTCAACCTGGAGAGATCGGTGGCGCAGAGGAAGCGGATGACCTGTCTGAAGCTCCCAGGAGGCAGGATAACCACTGACCAGAGGGAGATGAGGACCCATGCCATGGGCTTCTACGCTGCTCTTTTTGGGGAAGAGCAATCCTGTACGGAGAGCAGTAGGGAGCTCCTGGAGGGTCTTCCCCAGCTCAGTCCAGCAGAGAGGGCTATGCTGGACGGAGAGCTGACGCTGGAGGAGCTGAGGGTTGCAGTGAAACAGATGGCTTCAGGAAAGACTCCGGGAATCGACGGTCTCTCCTCGGATTTCTTTAAGAAATTCTGGAACATTATCGGTTCTGACTTACACTCTGTTTTGATGGAATGTTTTAAAACGGGATCACTTCCTGTTTCATGCCAGCGGGCAGTGCTCTCCCTGCTGCCCAAGAAGGGCGACTTGGCCCTTCTTAAGAACTGGAGACCAGTGGCCCTTCTTTGCACAGACTATAAGGTGCTTTCCAGAGCCTTATCCAACAGACTAAGAGACTACCTGGAAGTGGTTGTAAATAGTGACCAAACGTACTGTATCCCAGATAGAACAGTTATGGACAATATTTTTCTCATCCGTGATGTGCTTGATGTGTGTAAATTCCACGATGTCGATGTTGGTATTGTCTCACTAGACCAGGAGAAGGCTTTCGACAGGGTGGGTCACGCATATCTGTTTTCTGCACTCAGGGCTTTTGGGCTTGGTGATGGGTTCTTGGCTTGGGTGGGTTTGCTGTACAGTGGTGCTGAATGTATGGTCAAAATGGGAGCTGGCCTGAGTCGACCGATCCCTGTACGGCGAGGGATAAGGCAGGGTTGTCCTATCTCAGGCAACTATACAGCCTCGCTTTTGAGCCTCTGTTGTGCAGGCTGAGAAGTCGGCTCAGTGGTCTGTCACTGCCTGGGTCCTCCAGTCTTTGTAGTCCCCTCGCTGTGTCTGCGTATGCTGATGATGTAAACATCTTCATCAGGGACCAGGGAGATGTTCTATGTCTGCAGGATGCTTTGTCTCTTTATGAGAGGGCTCCATCTGCACGGGTGAACTGGGAAAAATCTGAAGCCTTATTGGTGGGTCAGTGGAGACATCAGACGGTGCCTCATCTGCCTGGAGGTCTTCAGTGGGGAAAAGAAGGTCTAAAAGTGCTTTTTGGGCTCTGAGGTTTTTGAGAAAAAGAACTGGGAGGGAGTTAAGGAGAAGGTGTGTGCTCGGTTCTCTAGGTGGAGATGGTTACTACCCCAGTTGTCATATAGGGGAAGAGTTCTGGTTGCTAATAATTTGGTTGCCTCGACTCTGTGGCACAGACTCATCGCTCTGACGCCACCTGGAGGCCTCATAGCAGAGATACAGAGGTCTGTCGTGGACTTCTTCTGGTCCGGCCGGCACTGGGTTCGTGCAGCAGCTCTCTATCTGCCTGTGGCAGAGGGGGGGCAAGGTCTCATCGATATCCAGTCCAGGATCGCCTCTTTCAGACTCCGGACTGCACAGAAGCTGCTCTATGGCTGTGGCCCCAGCTGGATGGACACGGCTCGACTGCTGCTGAGGAGAGCTGGGCGGTTGGGATATGATAAGCAGCTCTTTCTCCTACAACCTGAGGAAGTGGACTTGGCCGGGCTGACGCCGTTCTACGGCTCTGTTCTGCAGGCGTGGCAGATTTTTAACATTTCACGTAAAGCTGATGAGA
>NW_022283932.1:0-4978 GCF_004355925.1 Anarrhichthys ocellatus
ATTGGAGCTGGACGTTCCGGCATCATTCACATTGATGTTCAAGGTATGTATCATGTATATTGATCTACAAATTCTATGATTATGATATTCATTAATGAAGAATATAACATTTTTCACTTCTTTTCACCACTCTGTTTCTATGTCAGAAATGACGGTGTCTTTCTATTTACCGAACTCAAGTGGACTTTTGGGTTGCAACACCTGATTAAAACCTTGAAGTGTCCTGGCTGAAGTATTCACAGCTGCCCTGTGGCATAAATGGGGATGTGAGGCTAAAATACAGCCACTGAACCACTGTTGAATGAATGTAACACTTGAACAGGGATATGATATGTAGAGTGCTGTGTTATTTCTTATGACAGGTTCAGATCAACATTGTGGACCGTACTGTGGAGTTCTTCTCTTGGCTGTTGCTGGTGTATCTCTCAGTGTGAACGTCTTGTACACAGTCTGCATGGTGTTCCTTTGGTATGTGATTTCACTGAATTGCACTTTTTGTAATGAAAGCTCTGTTGATGGACGAGCAGTGCTGCTTTTAGAAAACAAAATATGTATTTATTTACATATATGGATTGTTCTTTGTTGTCCTTAAAGGAAATCCAGAAAGAGAGTGAAGCCAAAAGAAGTGGACCAAACTTACATGTCATTGGATCCCAGAGACAGATCTCCAGAGTATGATGTCATTGCCCAAACTTCAAGATGACTCTGTAAACATCCACTGATCTTCATAATCATCAAATAACGTTACTGAAGGATTTCTGTATTTCATTTATTGAGACAAACGTGTGATTAGTGATATGAGAGCTATTCAATCAATATTCTACGGGGGGGTTGGGCTTCAAACAATGTAAGTTAAATACTTTCTTAAATGTTTGAGGTTTTGTTGATCAAGAGTAGTACATGTTTTATAAAGAACAGAAAATACATTTTGACTGAGGAGATATACATCTCCTTCTAAGGATTTTCTTCATAGGAAATAAAGAAAGAACGTGAAGCCAAATGAAGAGAACACGGTTTACATAGCATTGGATCAAACAGACCAGTCTCAGTAGTGTAGAGTCATTACAGAATGACGCTGACATCGTCCACTAAGTGCCTTGATGATTATTCAGCGACTACACAGAAATATTTCTTGGAATGTATTACACTTCGACAGGTACTCCAACATAGCATATATTTAAGTTTTAGTGTAATCACAGTACACAATAACACAGTAACATGAGCAGATACACAAAGCAATGCAACATAGCACTGCAATAACTACTAGAGATACTAGCTCTGTGGGGCTATACTGTTAAATTATCACTGAAACTGGATCACAGAGGTATTCCGTTTACTTTGTGGTCACTTTTGAGTTGGTGGTGTTTTTGTTTTTGGTGTAGTTTTTGGGGGTGGTTTTGTATTGTGCTGTATTATATTTCCAGGTGTATTTTGTCTCTTAAAGGTACAGTACATAGGGACCATGTATGTCATCAACACAGCAAACGACTGAACTGAGTGAACTCTTCTCTCACATTCTGAGGTTCATGTAGAGCTGTTGAGTTTGACTGTTTCACATCATAACATGTTGTGTCACTGTTTCCCTCTCATACATGAGAATAATTAACAGTCCTGTATTATCTTTAACTTTGCATTACTGATGTTCTCATGGATGCAGCTTTACTTTTTTTACATGCTTTCATTAAGTGTTGCATGAAATCACATGAGACCAAAGTGTTGAATTGAATTTGACTGAGGATGAATTTGCTATCACCATATTTCTTTAAGCAATTTAATAATTTACATAGCTGCAAGATCTCTCTACTGTTTTAAGGTTATGTTAATTATCATGGGAAAGTTAATTGATTATATGTCATCGCCTTCTCCATCCAGATTTACTGGTCAGTCTGTAGATTATACTATCCAGTCTAATTGGTGTGATTTCAGTACATAGTTTAAATATGTTAATGTTTTATAATATCTGTGCAAATTGCTTTGACAATAAAGGCTCATTATAGGTTTTTGTTGTGTTTTAATCATTTACAAAAATTCCCTTTACCAGGTTGGTAATGCAAAGATTTTGTTTTATTTCAGGCCAAAAGACTCAATATTTGGATAAAAAATATATATGTGGGTAAAGTAAAAGCTCGGTTTAGGACAAATGTGGGACAGTCTAAAATCATGTCTGATAAATAAGTACATTTCATAGTCGCACCCATGCGCCCTTTAGTGACTTCCTCATTTTCAAATCTTGCAGTTGTTTGAAAAAGCAGCACAACTTTTAAGGAACTTCACTTCTCTACACATCTTCCATCTATCTGCACGAAAGACCTGAAGACAATGTAAGTCATCATATCTTTTATTAAAATATAAATAATTAAAACGGATTTGAATAAAATACTAAATACTAAAAACGTAAACATTAAGTAAATATACTTTAGAACAATGAACAATTTCAAAAGTAAAAATTTAAATAAATTTGTTGAAAGGGACAACACTTTGAAACTTTTAATCCGTCATTTGGTTGTGGTTTTGGACATTGTTACTGTTGAAAATATTAGCCTAAAACAATAACTCTGTTAGTATTTAAAGAAATAAATAAAATAAACTGTTTGTTTGTCGGTTTTTCTTTCAGCAATTTTCTTCCTGTTTTTCCATTTCATCATCATTTCTTCTTACAAGTTTTACAAGTTATAAATAGCAGCTTGTTGTTTCAGTGATGAACTGAATATTAAAGCATAACAAACAAGTATTTGTTTTTCTCTCACACTCAGTAGAAACACTAAACCAGTATTACACTTTTGTTGAATATCTCCATCACCAGCTTTCATAAAAGCCTGGCAAATTTGTAAATCAATAATTTAAATAAGTTATGTTTAATTTAATTGTTCAATTGTGTGATTGTGTTGACACACCAAAAGTAATTTAATTCAGTTGAGTTTCATTGTCTCAGAATCACACAGTCTTCACATTGATAAAGATCTAAAACAAATACAGGCTCAGCAAAACATTTCTCCACCAGCAACCTCTGCAAATATTGCATTCAATAGTTGCCTCATTCATAAACCTTCCTTTAATAATCTTTAAATCGTTAATTAGGGATGAAATGCTCTAAATAAGTGAATTGTTTCATGTGTAATCTCCAGAGTTTCTGCCTCTCCTGACACACAAAGATGTCTGCAGCTCTGACTCTCCTTCTCATTGGTTCTCTGCTGCAAGGTGAGCTGAAGTAAATTTATAATTGAATCATTGAGTATTAAAAATGATCAAAAACTATCACTACACAATGTTAGCCAAGTAGTCACACCACAGTACAACAGTATCTGTAATACATGCTGCAGCAAATGAAGAACACAGTGAGCCACAAAAGTGTTCTGCTTCCTTTTTCTTAAAACTTTAATCTGATGGCTGAATAATTTATTTAATCTAAACATCGAGAAAAATAAACACTGTGGGAACAAAGCAGAATCTTTACATTCATCATTTTGGATTATTCTAAGAATAATGTATAGTGGTAAGATTTTAGCAAGGCAACCAAACAGTAAAGAATCCTCATGACTGTAAAGTATTATTCACTTGTTCTTATTCAAGATGTGTTTCTTGTGTTTCAGGTGCCCTGTGTGGAGAGTTTAAGGCGTCTATACCGAAGACTATAAAGGTTCTTAAAGGATCCTGTGTGACCATCCCCTGCTCCTTTGAGATAGAGGACAAATACAATGCACACTTAGATAACACATGTAGAGCAATATGGAGAATTGATCAGAAGACTGTGTTTGACAGCAGTAATCCACAAACAAGTACAATAAAGGGAGAACTGAGAGGAGACTTGAGAAGAAAAGACTGCACCACAACCCTGAACAACATGCAACCTGATAACAGCAATAACTATTTCTTCAGGCTGGGATGTGACAATGACCTGAAATATAATTTTGCTGATCAAATCTCTATTTCATTCACAGGTATTAAAGTCTGTCTACTTACATTTCACTCATTCATTTCTCTTGTAGAACTGCTCTGACTTTGTTTTGCCTTCATTGCATTTGGAGAATAGTGAACAAAATGGAGAACTGATTGTTTAGTGACTGGTTCAAATGTACCTTCTCACCAGATGTTCCTCCCAGACCGACTCTGACTCCGTCAGCACTGAAGGTGAAGGAGGGAACCTCGGTGAGTTTGATGTGCTCTGCTGCAGCTCCCTGTCTGTCTCATCCTCCAACTGTGACATGGACCCCCGACCTGGGTGAGAGTGTGGAGACACTGCAGGAGAATCAGGACAAAACTAAAGTCAAGACCTCTGTTGTGACCTTCACTGCCTCTCAAAACCATCATGGAAAGACAATCTCCTGTACGGCCTCCTACAACAAACAAGATGGCAGCACTGAGTCAGCTGTTAGTACAAGTTTAACAGCTGATATTTCATGTGAGTTCATTTATCCTCATTCATCGTAATATAGATATTTTAATTGAAATGATCTTGTCTTTTACCTTTTTAGACTTTTGTTAAATCAGGGCTGAAATAATTAGTCGATTAATCCATTAATCATTTGACAGAATGATAATTGTCAACAATTTTGATCAGGGATTAATAGTTTTAATGCGACTGATGGTAAAAATGTTTCCTGATCTCAAACTCAAGGATTTTCTTCTTTTGTCTCTGTTATATGACTATAAATTGAATGTCTTTAGTATTTGGAGTGTTGGTCGAACAGAAGTTGATTTGAAGACGCCTCCTCAGCTTCTAGAAAATTATGACGGGCATTTTTCACAGTTTTCCGACATTTTACTAAATCATTAATGATTGATCGTAAAAGTAATTTACAGATCAATTGATAATGAAAATAATATTTAGTTGCAGCTCCAGGTTAAAGGTCAAAATTGTCACTTTGGGAAACAGCAACCTCCATTTAAATATGCTCCATGAAATTGTAGTAGGGGAGCTCGCAATTGAGGTTTCATGAGAGGCAGAAGTGTGCTCTCTCTCTCTCTCTCTCTCTCTCTC
>NW_022283933.1:0-4977 GCF_004355925.1 Anarrhichthys ocellatus
CCCCCCCCTCGCGCGCTGATAGCCATTAGCTTTGCAAAGAGAATTTTAATGCAACGCCGGCTTCAGTGGGAAAAGGAATGAATATTTAAAAACACACTCACTGACTGGAGCAATAAAAGGACACACACACACACAGGAGTATGTCTATGTGACACACCGACTGTCTGGTTTCAAACCTGTTCAGCTGGTCTGACCGGAGATCAGCTGAACTACGGTTTGTTTAGTTTTTTTTGTCCCGTCGGAAAGTAGTGAGAGAGACGAGGAGCGCTACCACGGGCTGCACGTCTTTACCCTCCTGTGCGTGCAGTGAGGGGCTGTGAAACGTGAAACATATAAAATATACATATAAAATATGTGAAAGTGAAAGAGTTTGAGAGGTTAAACACATTTGTTCTCACAGACATTCTTGAAAAATTCAAAAGGGATCAACAGGTGAAGCTGAATGATCGTCTGTTGTTATGGAAACAAGGTGCTCTGTCAGCCCCCCCCCCCCCCCCCCCCCCCCCCCCACACACACACATTTTGTTTTGCTTCCTCAGAAGAAGAAGAAGGCCTCAGAAGAAGAAGAAGGCCTCAGGCAGCACTCGGCCTCAGCTGCTCTGAATTCCAGACGTGTGAATCCTAGTGTTTAGATTTAAAATCACACCTGTGGACGGAGGGTTTGAACGGGTGTGTTTTTATTGTACGGGATGCTCACACGGCTTGAAAAAGATCTGAGTGGGTCCAACTTTCTGATTTAAAAATTAAAAATTTAATTAAAAACAATAAAATAAATTAGCAATATAATGCAGGTTTGTCTGTTCAGCTGTGAAGATTAAAACCTGGAAAAAACACATTCCATGTAGGTCTATAAATCATTAAAGTGTGCACTAATGTTATACTAGTACTAATACATACTAGTATTTATTCAGATGCTATACTTAAGAGCATTTTTATGTACTTATACTTAAGTATTACATTATCTGCTATTGCATTTATTTACGAATACTAAAGACAAATACATTCTGATGTATTATTGTGGATTAAACTGGATTAATACTATAATATTATTAATCTAGTTTAAATATATTTAATACTGATGCAACATGAATTCATCACTATTAATACATAATATTATAATTCTTAAAGGAATCATTCTGCATAATGAGTACTTTTTACGTTTGTGCTTTTTTTTTTTTTAAATGCATTACTTTTACTTATAAATTGTATTTTGACACTGTGGTATTACTACTTCTACGTCAAATATCGGAATACTCTTACGATTGTACAGTTTAGAAAAACTGTCATGAACATTGAGGCAAAAAACAAACAAACATCCGTCGTCGTTTCTTCTTCTTCTGCTGATGTCAGCAGATTTAATTCATAGGAAGTCGGTTCCCATGAAGAAGAAGAGACGACGAGGAATGCTGCTGGACCGGATCTGTGTGTCAAGGAGTTTAGGTGTGTGTCTGTGTGTGTGTGTGAATGAGTGAATGCTGCTGAATCTGAAGGAGTAACGGCCCTTGTTAGCCCCGACGAAGCTTCACTGAAACCAGAGATACTCAAAAATTCGTTGAGGTTTGAAAAAAGACAATTCACAGTTTTGAGTGGTGTGTGTGTGTGTGTGTGTGTGTAAGGCGATCCCCTCCAGGTGTATTGGGTGATAGATCCGTTTTCGTGTATTCCAGCCGCTCAGCTTCCTGTGAAGAAGGGAAGTTGAGCTTGAAAAAACGACGACAGCGGCTGTAAAAACTGATCTGGGTTCAGATTTCAGGCAGCAGAGAAACCGGTTGGCTGCTTCATCGCCGTCATCCTCAGTAAACTGACAAACATCATGGCCGGGCAGGATGCTAAATGTCAGCATGTCAAACATGTTGCCATGCTAAATGTTCGTATGATATCTGACAAAAAAGTGACTCATTTTTAGTGAGTTGTCCTTCAACACTTCCTTATTTAGATGCAATCTAGTTGTTTTAACCCAAACTACAATCTTTTCCTCAACCTAACAAAGTAGTGTTGTTGTTTCAACCTAACTAAGTAGTGTTGTTGTTTCAACCTAACAAAATATTGTTGTTGTTTCAACCTAACTAAGTAGTGTTGTTGTTTCAACCTAACTAAGTAGTGTTGTTGTTTCCACCTAACTAAGTAGTGTTGTTGTCTCAACCTAACTGGATAGTGTTGTTGTCTCAACCTAACTGGATAGTGTTGTTGTCTCAACCTAACTGGATAGTGTTGTTGTCTCAACCTAACTGGATAGTGTTGTTGTCTCAACCTAACTGGATAGTGTTGTTGTCTCAACAACACTAGCTAGTGTTTAGTGTTTTGATCTAGTGTTTTGATTACGTGGATATCATACTAATTAATTTGTGTGATATCTACAATTGACAGCGTATTGATTATTGTATGTGTAGATATGAATGCTGTTTCTTTTTAACATGCACACATAATATTGTTGTGGATCCAGTTTTAGAATATCTTGTGCAATATTTTAAGGGTTCATTTTAGTAATATCTGCTGTCTGAGGGTTTTCTCCACACTTCAACATATTTCCTGATGGCTGCTGCTGTGAGAGGAGGTGTAGATGACAGCTGCCTCTTCATCTCCTCTTCCTTCATCTCCTCTTCCTCTTCATCCTCATCTCCTCACTCCTCATCGTCTGTCGTTAACTGAGAGATCGAAGCTGCTTCATTAAAAGCTGCTGGATGGTTCATGCTGAGGGGAATCTGCTGATGGCTGCACAGCGAGAGGAAGAGGAGGATATAGGGAGGAGTGAGTGTCCTACATTCACACAAACAGTGGAAATAAAAAGAATCATGTTCTGGTTTATTAGTGGACTCGTTTTACTCCTTATGTCTGTCCTTCTCCTCTTCCATTTGTCCTTTTATTCCTTCCTTGCATCCTAACCACCTGTTTCCTTCCTTCAGTGGTAGAAGAAATAATCTCTTTTATCTCCTTCGTAAATCACTTTGTTCCTCTGAAAGCGCTTCCTAAATTAAATGTTTTTACTCTGTTTTCCTAAAGCTGAAGTATTAATACCACGGTGTAGAAATACTCTGTCACAAGTAAAAGTCCTGTATTACAAAATGTACAAAACTATTGGCATCAAAATATACTTAGTAGTACTTATTATGCAGAGTATCATATATTATATTATTGGATTATAGTTATTGATATTACTGATAAGATCATCATAATCTTTGGTTGAATATATTTTCTAATATTAATGTAAATAATGAAGAATTGCACCCGCCCGCTGCCTTCTATCCCTCCTTCCTGACTTCCTTCCCTCCTTCCTAAATTCCCTCCTAGAGGGTGAGACAGGACGGACAGACAGACGAGTAGACGGACAAACGGACTAAATCTGACTTTAAGGAAATGAGATCTGTCCCAAAAAAAAGCTGTTTTAAGTAGTTTGTTCTGAAACGTGAAGCTGACAGGACGACAAAGTGAAGAGTCAGCAAATCCTCTGTGTGGGTGTGTGTGTATAGATGTGTGTAATGTGTGTGTACATGTGTAGTGTGTGTGTAGATGTGTGTGTGTAGTATATGTAGTGTGTGTAGTGTATGTAGTGTGTGTAGTCTGAGCATTGCTGTAATTGAATTTTACCTCTCAAAGAAGCTGTGACAATATTCTATACGAGGAATGATACACAGAGAGACGGTGACATCATCAGCATATCTGACCAATCATGTGTGAGTCGTACTGAGTCGTGAAGGATAAAAGCATTGATGACATTTTCTCACTCAGGGGAGCGTTTGGTAACGTTACTGTCATCTCACAGGTGGGTGGAGTTAGTCCTGAGACCTTCTCCACCTCGTTAGTGAGACGAGATGTAGCGCTCACTCCTCCTCCTCTTCCCCCTCCTCCTCCTCTATTTATCCTCCTCTTCCTTCTCCTCCTCCTCCTCTGACCTGCCACCGTTTAATCTGAGACGAAGAAGACGAGGAGAAGGAGAGGAAGGTGATCACTCACTTGTCCTCCATCGTCCTCTGGGGGACAGAAAGGGGGAGGTTTGGTCTCCAGCTATGGGACTCTCTCACAAACACACACAGACACACACACACCTTGTGTCAATATTAGTCTGTTTGCACATGGCGACCTTTGACCTGGAGGAGCTTCATCTGCTGGGAAACAAACATATGGTCAGAGAGAGAGGGCGAGAGAGGGTGAGAGAGACAGAGAGAGAGAGAGAGGGGGGGAGAGAGAGACAGAGAGAGAGGGCGAGAGATGGTGAGAGAGACAGAGAGATAGAGAGAGAGAGAAAAAGAGAGAGAGGGAGGGACAGAGAAAGAAAGGGGGAGGAGGAGGAGAGCAGAGGGGAGAGAGGGGGAGAAGAAGAAGTATGAAGTGGTGGAGGACTGGGACGAAGAGGAGGAAGAGGTGGTGGTGGAGAGAGGAGGAGGAGGAGGATACGGTGGAAGGAGAGAGGTGGTAGAGGAGGAAGAGGGGAAAGAGGAGGAGGAGATGATTTATGAGACAAGAGGAGGTGAAGTGGAGGAAGGAGAAGAGAAAACAGCGATATTAAAGCAGCTGCACTTCATTTACACATCTGGACTCACTGTTCAGTGTGTGTGTGTGTGTGTGTACAAGTGTACATGTGTGTGTACAAGTGTGTGTGTGCGTGTTTTCTCAATTTAATTCCCTGTGTGTAGAGAAATGTTTGAATGTTAAAGCGACGAGGATGAAGGTGTCATTCACAGCTCAGTGACAGAGAGAGACGTCAGTGTGTGTGTGTGTGTGTCCTGTTTGAAATTCTGCTCGTCTGTTATCTGACTCCATCCAAGAAATCCAGAGAAAGAAGGAGAACGGATAGAGAGACAGACACACACAGAGAGAGTTTTTCTGTCAGAATCAAGGTACTTCACCAGAGTACTTCCATTTTCTGCTGCTTCATACTGACAGAGTACTGTTCAGAGTACACACTCTGTGGATTGTTTCTTAATGTGTTGATAATCCTCTGGTTGTATAGAAGTCTATGAGAAAATGACTCTACTTCTC
>NW_022283934.1:0-5062 GCF_004355925.1 Anarrhichthys ocellatus
TTAGTGTCCAGATCACTAGCGTTTATTAGTGTCCAGATCACTAGCGTCTATTAGAGCCCAGACTCACAGTGAAGTAGAACGGGTGAGCATGCTGGCCCAGTTTCTTCAGCAGCCTCTCCTGCAGCCGACTGTTGGGTTTCTTCTCTTCAGGCACTGGAGGGAAGGCCTGAGAGAGAGAGGAGAGAGAGAGATGGGTATATTCAAAGAAGACGAAGATTAACGACTTCAAACACAACATATTGATTTTACAGTAGCGTTTTAGATCTTTTGTCGCAGTTAAAGTAAAGGTACTAATACCACACAGTAAAAATATTCTGTTACAGTAAAATGTTCCTTCAGTAAAAGTATGTCAGTATAATCAGTCAAATGTAGTTAAAGTATTCAAACGGTGACTGTTGTACTATTATATATTATATCATTGGAGTATTAATACTAATACATTCATGTAAAAAGAGGACTTTACTGTTTTTGTTCAGCTGGTGCTCATCTTTGAACTTTGAACTTTTTGAACACTTGGATTATTTTCATTGCTGATACTTTTCTCCATTAACTGATCAATGGATTGATTGATTGATAGGTAGGTTGGTAGATTGATTGATAGGTTGGTAGATTGATTGATAGGTTGGTTGATTGGTAGGTTCATTGATTGGTAGGTTCATTGATTGGTAGGTTCATTGATAGGTTGATTGATTGATTGATTGGTTGGTTGGTTGATTGATTGGTTGGTTGATTGATTGGTTGGTTGGTTGATTGATACATCTGGTGATGAAGGTGTAGTAGGAGGTCAGCAGGTGAAGCTCACCTGGAAGGTGGAGATGTAGAGATCCTTCCTGAAGGACAGACCCAGGACGTCCAGGTCCTCACGGCCGTACCGAAACGCACAGGTGAGTGTGACGAAGACTACAGGGAGGAAGAGAAGAAATGTTTTAGAGAATCTTCACCTTATAACAGCATTTAAAACTATTTATGATCTATAAATAGTTTGTCCATTTGTTATTAAATGTTTCAAAACATTTATTTCCTGTTTCAAAGCTGCTGTACACAAATACTACTAAAACTACTACTACCCTTTTATACCTGCACACACGTCTGCAATAGTGTCAGAGATTAAAAATGTTCATATATATTCTGTATTTTAACTATTTTATAGCTGCACACATGTCTATCACAGTATTATATATTATGTTTCATGTATATGTATGTATATATATATATATATATATATATATTCAGTATTTGTATATATTGTATTTTATACCTGCACACATCTGCAGCAATATTATATATATTATTGCTTTTTAATTTATTTGATATATATATTTTATTTACACACACGTCTACCATGTTTTTTTATTCAATTTTTTTCATTTATAATATATTTTTAGAAGAAAACAAGTCAACCAGCGTATATGTTTTATTTACATGTATTTAGGTATGTTCTATATTTTAAATAATATTATATTTTACACACACATCTACCACAGTATTATTATTATTATTATATCATTTTCTATTTCATATATATTCTATATTTCAAATATATTGTATTTTATACCAACACACATATCTTAAAATATATCATATTATGTAAATATATATATGTATTAACATCTGTTTTATGTCTTGTATTGTACTTTGTACTTGTATTTTGTAGTAGTTTTGTTGGAGGATGCTTCACTGTCATTGTTGTACAGACGACAAATGAAGACTTGACACAAACGACATGGAATTTAAGAACAACTGAAATCTAACTCTGACATACAAAGATAAACATATTACTGATGAGTTTTAAACGTGGTAATATACTTCATAGGAGCCAAATACACTCAGAATAACACAGACAGTAAACATGATGAGACAGCAGATGTTAGAACATCTGGTTCTTTATCCTACCTTTCCTGTCTTTCAGGTACTCGGGGTCCACGAGGATCACTCCATCTGAGAGTGGGAAGAACACAAACCGTCATTGTCTTTAAAAGATCCCATCGACCAATCACAGACACACGTTCATTCATTCACAGTTCAGCCTCTGAACAACACACGAGTTACTGACCCTCTTGATAGAATGTGACGATACAAACCTCCAGATTCCAGATGTGCTGACTCACCTACTGGGTCCACGTGGTCCAGGTGATCCACGAAGTCTCTCTTTCCCAGGTACACCGTCACCTGCACCGACCAATCACAGCGTCACACGTCTTACTGTCATTCATTCATTCAGGGGTTCGTTTTCATGTCTCATGACTGAAACTCCATGAAGAATCACATCAAACATTGTAAACACAGATCTGTAGTTTCATCAGTTAAACAGCTGGTTATTGTAGTTTTTAATCAAGATAACAGGAGGAAGTAGAGCGTTAGTGGGACTATTTTTAGCAGCGGATTAATCCTCATTCGGGGCTCTAGTGAGTCAGAGTGACCGACAGTGACTTTGTTTACATCAATAACTAATTATTAAATGTCTGATGAATATTAATATTCTACTGATACTCCAGTTTAAATGCAGCAACTTATTATTAAATATGATTTATTGTCTTTCCCATGAATCACATCCTGATGGAATCATGTGTCTGATAACGTGAAACATGTTTTCATCTAAATTGACAATAACAAACTCAAATTTATTAGAACATCTGATTATTTTGCACTAAAAGTCTTAAATAATAAAATACAGAAATAGACGTTACCGTGTGGTTATTTTATACAAACTATATATTTATTAGACTACCTGCTGATATATATAAATATATTTTATCTTTACCTGCACACACGTCTATCACATTATTATAAATGATATATTCATATATTAATTACATATTTTAAGCTTTATTTTTATATATTCTACATTTCACACATATTTATATTAGTGCTGGGCAAGTTAACGAGTTATTTTCGCGTTAACACATTCATTAATTAACGCCAATAATTATTTTATCCCGCATTAACACATTTTTAAAATTTATTATTATAATTTTTTTTTATTGAAAGACAAGCGACAATACATATACATAACAACAAGAGGATGACAAGAACAGTGGGATAAAAGCCAGCAAACATCCTATAGTCAGTTACGTGTGTGTGTTGCCGTAGAGAAAAGGCGACTTCCGCTTCTGGTCGGGGGGGGGCAGAAATAAAGAGAGAAGCTGCACCAGCTGTTGCTCTCCCTGGAGACAACTGGACATCGCTGCGGTAAAGTCAGCAGACACTCAGATCTCCGTGGTCAACTCAGCAGACACTTACATGTTAGTGCACCTATATGCTGACATTCACGGTAAACACATTTAAACGGCACAGATCGGGAGCGAGCGAAGGACTTTGAAAGTTAGCGGAAAGATTAACGTGAGACAACATCCGGTTTCTTCAGACGAACATCCGGTTTTCAGAATAAGATGCCAACAAAGTATGAATTATATTCACATTAAGTATAAAACATGCTACCTGCATCTTGTGAACCAAATGTTATTGCCCTTTTGTTCATATAGCAGTACTTTTAAAATAAAAGTGCGCAATACACTACTTTTGAATTCATTATTGAACTTTGCATAACAATGAGATTAATCGCAAAAAATCCATGCGATTAATTGCGATTAAATATTTTAATCGTTGCCCAGCACTAATATACTAGTTTAAATCAACGGACTCATTGTATCCTGTTTGCTCTTTTTATTCGGCTCTAAAAATGTGGAATACTGATTAAAATAAAACCACCACGCTGGAATATAAACTTCTACAACTTCTTCATTCCTCTTCCGGAGCTTTAAACTGCTCCCGTTCATGTGTCTGTTTCTAAAGACAAAACAATACTTTGGAAACTGGAAAACATCCAGTGGTTCACAGACTGGATGACGAATGTTTCCAGACCAACAGGAAGTCTTTAGTGCTGGATGTTTGATTTAAAAACTCAAGTATTTAAGTGTGTCTGTCGTGTGTCATCGTGTTCATTTTCTTCAGATGTATAAACACACATCAACTGGTATTTATAACGACTGTTCAGATCAGCCTAACTGTGTTTTATCTCAGATATCTGACACACGGAACGTTTTTAGGTTGTTTTTTTGCTACACAACTTTCTGTAAAACATCAATAAAAGGATCATTTATAAACATAATTTTAAATGATTAATGACTCTTTTATTAACATTTGAGCATCACCTTCCTGTTGGGAGAACATCTAGTTAAACTTTGTTTTTCATGTTTAATGTGTCTATGTACCTGCTCTCTGCTGGACTGGATGGGTCTGGTTTAATGTGTCTATGTACCTGCTCTCTGCTGGACTGGATGGGTCTGGTTTAATGTGTCTATGTACCTGCCCTCTGCTAGACTGGATGGGTCTGGTTTAATGTGTCTATGTACCTGCTCTCTGCTGGACTGGATGGGTCTGGTGGCTGCAGAGCTCGGAGCCACTTTACTCTGCTGAGTCTCTGCTCCAAACTGCAGACAAACAACAACAACAATAATAAAGCGGCTGAACCCTGAACAGAAACACAAAAGCACCATATAAACATTAAATACGTGTTTATAAAACACTATAATGTTGTTATTAATGAAGGCCCACAGGATAATGCACACAATAAAACACATTTATGACGCGTTTGCTTATTTATTTTAAAAGCTAAACAGGGTGAATTCAAATAAAAGTTATTTATTTCTATTGGTTTGATGGTTCAGAGTCTCAGTACTGTAGACAGAAACTGAATGAAGGCAGAAAACTCTTTGTCAACAAAGACCAAACCTCAGTGACCTCTGGTGTTGTTGATGATATTTGTGTTGTTGTTGTGGTTGACATACCAAGCCGACGTTACTGAGGTCAAACAGGCTGAACGGTCTGGAGGAGACGGCTTCAGTCTGGATGAAGTTTTTCAGTACGTCAGAGGACGTCGTCTGGATGTAACCATAGTCCTGAAAGACCGACAGAGAGACAGACAGACAGACAGACAGACAGACAGAGAGACATACAGAGAGACAGACAGACAGACAGACAGACAGACAGACAGACAGAGAGAGAGAGAGACAGAGAGACAGAGAGACAGACAGAGAGACAGACAGACAGAGAGACAGACAGA
>NW_022283935.1:0-810 GCF_004355925.1 Anarrhichthys ocellatus
AAGCATAAAAAGGCAACAAAAAGAAATGTGTCAGTAACAGACGCTTCGCCAAAAAAAAGGCCAAAAGTTGATTTTGTGAAAGTAAACAGTTTCAAAGATTTTTTTCAAAAATGTGGATTTTGTGAAAATAGATAAATCGATAGTTTCAAAGATTTTCTTAAAAAAAGTGGATTTTGTGAAAGTAAAGATAGCTCAAAAGATTTTCTTCAAAAAAGTGGATTTTGTGAGAATGTACCGTTTCAAAGATTTTCTTCAAAAAAGTGAATTTTGTGAAAGTAAAGATAGTTTAAAAGATTTTCTTCAAAAAAGTGGATTTTGTGAAAATAGATAGTTTCAAAGATTTTCTTCAAAAATGTGGATTTTGTGAAAGTAAAGTTTCAAAGATTTTCTTCAATGAAGTGCATGAATTTCTGCAGCTTTCAGCACTTTACTGGCTAGAGATGCATTTTCACTTTTTATGCTCTTAAAAGACGTTTCAGGCAGAGAGGAGGCCAAAAGCTGATTTTGTGAAAGTAAATATAGTTTCGAAGATTTTCTTCAAAAAAAGTACCTCAGGACAGTGGATTTCACAGTTTGATGGCATGTTCATGAATTTCTGCAGCTTTCAGCACTTTACTGGCTAGAGATGCATTTTCACTTCTTATGCTCTTAAAAGACGTTTCAGGCAGAGAGGAGGCCAAAAGCTGATTTTGTGAAAGTAAACATAGTTTCAAAGATTTTCTTCAAAAAAGTACCTCAGGACAGTTGATTTCACAGTTTGATAGCATTTTCATGAATTTCTGCAGCTTTCAGCACTTTACTGGCTAGAGA
>NW_022283935.1:910-4976 GCF_004355925.1 Anarrhichthys ocellatus
TCACAGTTTGATGGCATTTTCATGAATTTCTGCAGCTTTCAGCACTTTACTGGCTAGAGATGCATTTTCACTTCTTATGCTCTTAAAAGACGTTTCAGGCAGAGAGGAGGCCAAAAGCTGATTTTGTGAAAGTAAACATAGTTTCAAAGATTTTCTTCAAAAAAGTACCTCAGGACAGTTGATTTCACAGTTTGATGTAATTTTCATTAACACCTGCAGCTTTCAGCACTTTACTGCCTCGAGATGCTTTTTCAGTTTTTATGGTCTTAAAAGACGTTTGAGGCAGAGAGGAGGCCAGATGCTGATTTTGTAAAAGTAAACATAGTTTCAAAGATTTTCTTCTACAAAGTACCTCAGGACAGTTGATTTCACAGTTTGATGGCATTTTCATGAATATCTGCAGCACTTTACTGGCTAGAGATGCATTTTCCCTTTTTATGGTCTTAAAAGACGTTTCAGGCAGAGAGGAGGCCAAAAGTTGATTTTGTGAAAGTAAACATAGTTTCAAAGATTTCTTCTACAAAGTACCTCAGGACAGTTGATTTCACAGTTTGATGGCGTTTTCATGAATATCTGCAGCACTTTACTGGCTAGAGATGCATTTTCACTTTTTATGGTCTTAAAAGACGTTTCAGGCAGAGAGGAGGCCAAAAGCTGATTTTGTAAAAGTATCAGTTTCAAAGATTTTCTTCAAAAAAGTGGATTTTGTGAAAGTAAACATAGTTTCCATGATTTTCTTCAAAAAAGTGGATTTTGTGAAAGGAAACATAGTTTCAAAGATTTTCTTCAAAAAAGTGGATTTTGTGAAAATCAACATTTTTCAAAGAATTTCTTCAAACAGTTGATTTCACAGTTTGATGTAATTTTCATGAATACCTGCAGCTTTCAGTACTTTACTGCCTAGAGATGCGTTTTCACTTTTTATGCTCTTAAAAGACATTTCAGGCAGAGAGGAGGCCAAAAGCTGATTTTGTAAAAGTAAACATAGTTTCCACGATTTTCTTCAAAAAAGTGGATTTTGTGAAAGGAAACATAGTTTCAAAGATTTTCTTCAAAAAAAGTGAAAATTATATCAAACTGTGAAATCAACTGTCCTGATGCAGTTTTTTGAAGAAAATCTTTGAAACTATGTTTACTTTCACAAAATCAACTTTTGGCGTCTTCCCAGCCTGAAACTTATTTTAAGAGCATAAAAGGCTGAGAATGTACCTTAAACGAGTAAAGGTGTGTAGGCGTGTCAGGTTCTAAAACTGTGAAATCCAGCCACTTTTTTGAAGAAAATCTTTGAAACTTTCGACTGTCACTTGCGTCCATGAATCGAGAAGGACTTCTTACTGGAACTGAAATGATGTACTGGGATTAAACTCTTGTCAACAAAGAAAGGTTTTTTTCATAGCTGCAGTAACGTTTTTATGAATAATATTTGATGGCTCGTGCTCTTGTGTGGTGGAATGCGTGGATCCACTGCAGGCTTGCTGGATTGATTTGTCATGCTTTGTTGTCATATGAATATATATGTGACTGGTTCTTATGACTTTGTGGTTGTCATTGTGTTAATTACGTTGATTTGACTATGCATTGTCCGTTAATGACGTAGCGTCCCGTCATGCAATTCATGTATCTGCGCCGTAGCTGTAGGACAGCACAGAAGGCCCAGGTATAAAATGCACGGCCCCCCACTGACACAACCAAATACAAAAATGCTGCCAAACTAATTAATTCCCCTGAAATCCACCGATCTTACTAAACATTAAGATTGTAGGGGAATTGCCAATAAACTAAGTGCTGTGACCCAGTTAACATGTACTGTACAGGAGGAATTTGAGGTAGACAGCTTAAAAAGTAACTCTAGCTGTCTCTGAACTTTTAAGGTATTAAATCTCTTTTTGAGAGCTTTTGAGTCTTTTGTGCATTTACTTCTGGGTAGATATAATACACAAATATCACACAAAAAAGTATTACAACTCCATGAAAACCTTAATGCTAACTGCAAAAACAGTGTACTGTTCACATTACTATACAGTACAGTTCATACTTAACAATTGGTATATTTTATGGAAATTGAAAGTTTGGAAGGTTTTTTTTTTTTTACGTACACTTAGGTTAAAGTCTGCCCTTTCCAGCAAACTGATGTCTGAACTGGAATATAAATAAGGTTTTGCTACCAGGCGAGCAAATGTAAATAACACGGGGAAAAAATGATTCAATGCAAACATTGATATCTTTTTGTTGCTCTGTTGTTGAATGAGGAGGAGGGGAAAATGATATAGTTCACCGTAATTAACTACTGCTAATATCAATGTCCGTTCCAACCACATCTACTGGCATAAAAACAGGAAGTCAGTGGTAAAGTAGTAAAGCCTGCATCTTGCTTGACTGCCTCTGTCAATTGTGACATTGACAAGAGGTGCGACTCCGCACCTGGTGCTGAAAAGTTGAGAATATTTTATCTAAGGTGCGCACAGTGTATGAAAGGAATGCAAGGGTTTGGCAGGTGACATGTTTTTAGCGATGCGTACTCGGTGTGAAAATTGGATGTTTAGTAAAACTCACACTGTTGTGAGGAGGAACTCTGCTTTGTCTGTGTGCGTGCCTGTTCTCTCACTGCCACCAGTTCATCAGTTTTAAGTTATCTAAATATTTTAGGTTGAAGTCCGCTCAAACTGACACACACGGATAACACGGAACAAAAAAACAAGACCGCATCATCTTTAATCTGTAGAGCTACAATCAGTAAGCCACGCTTGCTCTGGTTACTGATATGCTACATGTATATATGCAGATTTACAGTGCACTGCGGTGCGTATAAACGTGTTCCCCGATTACCCACAGAGTGGATGTTAACACAGTTAGCGCAGATGGGTTCAACAGTTTATGGCATCAGAAAAAGCCACATTCTGACAGATTAACTTCCAGCGTGTAATAGTAATAACACTCAATTCAGAGTTTATGAGTGTTATTTTACAGATCTGTTAAATTTTACTGTTGTAAACCACTTAGTGGTGGTAATGTTTGCGATTACTTACTTACATTCAACTGTTTTACTGTTGTGTAGCCCTGGGGTTAATACATTCGGTTTTGAAGAAAACAACTTAAAACAATATTAACAGCAAACCATGGGTTAAACCAGAGTTAAAAAGGAAAACCTGAAAGGTTCAACCTATCCATGCTCGGAACTCTGGATCCAAAGCAAAAGCAGAAGTGGAGTCAGCACATCAGTCATTTGGTGCATGCATACAACCCAGAAACGAGACAACTGGTTACTCACCTTATCTGCTGATGTTCGGAAGAGAAGCCCGCCTACCTGTGGATATATGTTTTGGAGTGTTTGAGGAGAGTGAAAAGAGTGTAACGTACCAGCAGTATATTACTAAGCTGAAAACAGATCTCCACAAAGCCTACCAACTCGCCACAGAAGCTGCTGACAAGAATCACAAGAGGAACAAGAGAGCACATGACAAGCTGGTAAAAGAACAAGTCTTGGAAGAGGGAGAAGAGTGCTGCTGAGAAACTTTGGTGTCACTGGAAAGCACAAACTGAAGGATAAGTGGAGGTCAGGGCCCTACATCGTTGTTGGAAAGATGCCAAACCTTCCAGTCTACCAAGTGAAATCAGAAAGGGGAACAGGAGTTGTAAAAACATTGCACCGCAATCATCTGTTACCCATTGGCTATTTAGTGAGACTGCCTGCACAGAGTGATGAGCCAGAGCTGCCACCGAGGCCTGTGACAAGGACACAGCAGAGACGAGCTCAAAGCTCAACACAGATTGTGAATGACGAAGATCCTTCATTTTCCTCAGAGTCTGATGGTGAGGATGGGGACCCACCAATACCACTAGCAGTGGAGTGGAGAGATTTTTTGTCACAGCCAGAGTTTTTAACAAGACTGCAAGGTCAAGTCAAGGATGAAGTCCAAGTTGTTTCACCAGTCAGAAACCTGGCAGCAGACAGCATAAATCAGGAGACTTTTACTGTTCCAGAGGTTAATCTGCCTCCCACCACTGACGCAGAAGCAGACTGTTCTGCCCCCACATTTCTGTGTTGTAGAATTTCATTGCCTTTTCA
>NW_022283936.1:0-4974 GCF_004355925.1 Anarrhichthys ocellatus
GTTGTACTTTATACTGTACTACATCTCAGAGGTACATATTGTACTTTTTACTGCCGACTTACTACTAACTACTTAGTTAGGTTTAGACAACAAAACTACTTAGCCATTATTTTGACAATGAAAGTTGACGTGTGTGTGTGTGTGTGTGTGTGTGTGCAGCTGTGCTCGGAGCGTCGTCCCGTCAGACACTACTGGTTCACCTCTTGGCCTGACCACCACATCCCACAATGCACCACTCCTCTGCTGAGACTGGTGGAGGAGGTGGAGACGTACAGAAAGTCCCTCCTCCCGACCGGCTCTCAGCCAATCACAGGCCCCGTCCTCGGTCCCGGACCAATCGTCGTCCACTGCAGGTTGGTTCTTTATCAGTTATTATTCAGAGCGCATGTGAGAAAAACTCAGAGTTCATGTTCAATGTTCACATCTGCAAAGTGTTTAAGACCTTATATATAAAACATCATTTTAAAAGCTGTAAACTGTGATGTAGGTTTAAATGTTGAAGAACACATCAAACGACTCCTCCAGTGGTCCTGATGGAGGTCCTAGACTCTGGGATGTGTCTCACCATCAGTGGAGTAGCAGGAAGGAAGGAAAGGAGGAAAGGAAAGGAGGAAAGTTACAAAAACTGAAAAAGAAAAGTGATGCTCTCGTGTGTTTGAAATCATTATTATTTTAGTTTATTATTTTGGGCTATATTTGAAAGATTATAATAAAAAGACAAAAAAATCAAAGTGCAGCTTTTGACACAAATGTTTTCTCACGAGGAAAACTTCTACCGCAAGACAAAAACCTGACAAATATATTTAAAAAATCTGTTTTTAAAATGTTTAAACACAAAGAGGATGTTATGTGCAAAATGTTGACCAGGGATAAATATTCACAGTATGAAGAATTACGTTTGAAAAATGATACGTCACCACGTGTAGAAGTGCAGACTTTACATCAGTGGCCTGCTCACCTCGGGGCCCTGGTGGTCCTGGAGGTCCTGGAGGTCCTGGAGGTCCTGGTTTTATATCTCTCGAGCTGACATTCAGGTCCCGTGTCTCTGTCCTCTCAGTGCAGGTATCGGGAGGACGGGCTGTTTCATCGTCAGCAGTATCGGCTGTCAGCAGCTCAGAGACGGCGGAGAAGTCGACATCCTGGAGACGGTTTGTCAGCTCCGACTGGACAGGTGAGACTCACCTGTCTCTGGTATCAGCCTCTCTGTCTCTCTGTCTGTCTGTGGTGTAACTTTCTGTTTTCTGTCCTAGGGGGGGGATGATCCAGACCACAGAGCAGTACCAGTTCCTCTACTCCACACTGGCCCAGTACAGCTCCCAGTTACAACACAGCCAGGTACTCACACACACACACACACAACCAGTGAACAGGAAGTGACCATATCTGGACTGAGGAGGAGTGACGTAGAGACGCCGTATACGTCTGAACGTTGAAGAAGACTTGAAACTGGAGATTGAGACCATAAACTCATGTTTACAATGTTTACTGAGGTAATAAATCAAGAGAGAAGTAGAGTCATTTTCTCATAGACTTCTATACAACCAGAGGAGTCGCCCCCTGGTGGACACTAGAGAGAATGCAGCTTTGACACATGACCACGATCTTTCTCTGAACCGCAGAGGTCTAGTGTCCTGAACTCCACCAAACGTCTGGTGGTTTAGATGAGAGGACTTTGTCTGTGTTTCCTCTTAACCAGGAGCAGAACCAGAACCCAGAAGACCAAGTCAGCATCCAGCTACAGAACCTTCAGCTGGACGGCACATAGAATGTGAACCTGCAGAACCGACGAGAGCAGGTTCACACCTAAAGAGATCCAGCGGACCTCAGAACCAGCAGAAGACCAATAAATGGAAACAGGAAGTAAAAGCACCTCCTGCACCTTCAGAGTGTCAGGATCACATAGAACTGGATTATTTTGGTCCAGTTCAGAGCAAAGAGACCCTGGAGAACCCAGAACTGAACCAAGCACAAAAAACACAAAATATTGATGAAAATAAAATGAAACAGGATTTTTTTTTTTGACAGAAATTGAAGATTAAAGAAATGATTTCAGTAGAGTTGAACCCAGAGGCCTAACTCTGAGCCACCATGACGGTACCTTGGTTTCTGACTCTTTAAGGTAGCAGTTTGTCTCCAGTCTGAGCTGAAGCTACATCTACTAGTCATTGATATGAACACTGATGGAGCAGAGGACCAATGCTGCAAACATGGTTTCTCCATAGAAATAGAATACAAGTAGAACTAGTGCTTTATCAGCGGGCCATGAAGTGTTGTCTCGATAAGAAGAGAGACCGCTCTGGAGACGGACGGCTGGCTAGTTAGCCAGCTAACGTTAGCTTGTCCTTCTCCAGAGTGAAGCTGCTGTTTGTCTCATTTTCTGTAACCCGTGTAGCATTACAGTATGGTGGAATTAGCAAGCTAGCTAACTAGCCAGCTGTCCACTAGTTAGCGATCTAGCTTGCTAATTCCACCATGCTGTAATGCTACACGGGTTACAGAAAATGAGCCGAACAAAGGTGTCATCTGTTGAGAGCGCTGTTCTTTCTTACGCTGTGAGAAGAGCGTCGATGAAGCATTTGCTTGTTGAATTGTATTCATTTACTCGACTCTCTGCGCTTCGTAACGTTACTCAGTGAGTCTGAAACTTAACCGTCGATCTGTTGTGTTTATGCAGTTCATGCTACACCATCTAGTCTGTAGTGTCATTGTAAACATATAATATGCTATAATATGCTACATTCAGTGAAGTAGTATAACAAGAGAGACAGACCACTTCTGTACAAACACAAAACACCTTCAACAGGAGACCGTGTTCATGTCCAAAGTGGTTTGGACTTATTGTGAAGTTTGGTTCGTGATGTTTGTGACGTGTGGTTCATTTCTCTGAACTTCACTTTCACATTAAAGACAGAAATGTGTCACCGCGACACCCTGAATGTCCTTAAAATGTCGTATTTATAGAGATCGGGTTTGAATAGTTTCTCAGTTGACAATAATTAAGAAACATGCAGAGTGTAAACATGAAATAAAATAAGATATTAAAAGGATTAAAACTGGATTTTGACATAATGTCCCTTTATCGTGTTGGTTTTATTGTGTTTTCCTGTCAAAGATATTTGAAAGTAATGACGACGTGAATAATATCTGAGCTTTAATTAGACTCATGATTGTTTTAACTATTGATGACTGAAGTAACTTTCTCCAATAATCAACTCTTTCAGAAGATTTTAGAAAATAAAATAAATATATCAAATAAATATCACGTTATATTATCCTATAAATAGTTATATGAAATTAAAACACATTTCTTTAAGTGACACATTCAAATGTTTCGTCTGATCAACAAAACACCAAATATTCAGTTTTTGACGACTTAAGAAAAAAGCTGACACACAACGTTATTGTCACACAAATAAAAACATCACATACAAATACAGTACATCATGTCATAACACATGTTCCTCCTCTGTCTCCTGCAGTAACTACTTCCTGTCTATTACATGAATGCTGCAGAGAGCTGGTCCAACGTTACATCTGTTTTCCTGGTGACTTCCACCAAAGAGCAGCTCCGCGTGTTAACACCAGGGGGCGGTGTTTCCCCCACACAGCAGTGTCTGCTTCTGTCTGCTCCTCTCTCCTTCCTCCTCTCCTCCTCTTCCTCCATCAACCCACCCAAACAGGAAGTAGAGCCGACAGCCTGCTCTCACCTCAAACACCAATCAGATTCACTGAGTCCCCTCTGTGTGTAAGACTGAACAGAGCGAGAGGCAGTGAACATGACACAAGTCAAGAAACGTGAATGAGTACATCCCAAGTCTCTTAATTCTCATTTCCTCGCTCCTCGATCCTCGCCTGAACCGGAAGTTGTTCTGCACCGCCATATTGACGGCCGTCCCAAAGCTCTTAGGCCAAATCCCAATGTCCCCCTAAACCCTCAAACCCTGAACCCTCAAGGACTTACTGACGTCACCTGGTGAGTGGGTGAGTGTGAGAGGCTGTGAGGGCTTGAGATGGTGCAGATAGGAACGAGACAGCACTTTGCTGCAACATATCACGTTACTATGAAAATGACAAGAAATATGATGTATAACTGTGTGTATTTATTGTGTACTTTGTACTCCCTGATGTGAACGTCTTCAGGCTCTTTCCTCACTAGATGAGAGGTAATTTCATATCATCTATTTACTCGATTTTGTCAAAACAGCTTCAATGACGAAATCTAATATTTGATGAATAAATAAATAAATATCTTCTGATGTCATGTTTACTTTTTGTTCCATCTTTAACCCTTAATGTTTCTGAGTACATTTAATATGACAGGCTGAACACGTGATCCGTCCTCTTTGTTTACCTTTTTTTACGTCTCTAACGTCACATTGCAATGATTTGTGGGTAATTCCCTTCGGCTAAGTCAGCATACCATGCTGACTTACGGAAAGGGTTCATAAAGGGCTCAAAATGTCTGCGAGAGCCTCAAACACTTGATGCTGTGACAGACAGAACTAAACCCTCACGGACTTCGCGGGAGCGCGCCTCAAAGTCCGTGAGTCCGTCAGGGGGGACATTGGGATTTGGCCTTATTTCTGCTCTGAGGAGAGAGGAGGGATCTCTGAGGAGCCATGAGTGAGGACCCAGGAGAACAGACTTCCAGGAAGTGTTTTAACGGCCGACACGCCCCCTCATTGTTCATCTGTCATGTGATTGGACGCTGCAGCCGATTGGACTGATGAGATTTTGTTCAACATGTAAACAGTGAAGACGGATCACAGAATAAACTCTAGTTTATATTTGATTCGTTTCTGATTCAACATCTGGTTTAAATAAATGTTCATTGTAGTCTGAACAACAAAAGGACCACAAACAACTTTCTTCATTTATTAGAAAGATTTGTGTTTTCATGATCTGAACTTTTATTATGGAAACAATTAAAGTCAGAGGGAACTGGAGAGACGAAACACTTTTTACATCATTTAT
>NW_022283937.1:0-4974 GCF_004355925.1 Anarrhichthys ocellatus
ATATATATATATATATATGGATATGTATATGTGTATATATATATATATGTGTGTATATAAAAAATAAAGAACAGAGTCACATCATCTTTTCTATGATTAATAACATTATGTCCTGTGGAGATATTTGTTCACAGGATTTAAGGTCAGAGGGATTTACTGAATTTTTAAAATGTTTTTATAATTATCGGTAAAATATCTTGAATCGTGTTTATTTCGGCCTCGACAGTTGTCCCTGAGTTTCCCATCAGGATCATTGAATTTAAATGCAATAATTGATAAATGTAACTGAGTGTTTATACACGTTGATCAAAGCTTCAGTAGAAATGAGAGCTGACTTGGATGCAGAGAAAAGAACAGGGAAGTGGAGAGAGTTCCCTTAAACCAGCGTCATGTGGCTGAAACTGAGAATAAAGACTTCTGTCACACGCACCGTGTCCAACACTGTTGTCTTCTTAGTATTAAATACACATACACCACAGGGTATTAGCTACAGCTAGCTGAAACTATTGTTGTTCTTTTGGAGGTTTGTTTTTCTGTTGAACTTTATTGGTTTGTATTGATGGGTGTATCTAATTTTTTGTCCACCCCATTTAAATCAATGAGGGTGAGTTAAAGAGCCGAGAAACCTTTCTGTTTATCAGCAACACAAACATCCTCTCAAAGGATCACGCGGCTGAATCGACTTCTCTAAAACGCAACGTCATAACCTTCAAGGAGTCAAGGAGTCAAGGATTATTTGTCATTATGAAACACGAGGATGCACAACATAATTCATTTTTAGCCTTTTTACAACACAAACAAACAAACAAACAAAACGCAAACTGTAGAACATCCCTGTAGAGCATTTGTTGAGTTTGCATCATACGGAATGTAAACTATGTATCTCTATAAACTATACAAACAAAAGATGGCCGACGTCTTCACTTTAAAAAGTCCACATGAGGGAAACATTGTCCTTCATCTCAGACTGTGTGAGCACCACACATCATGACGTAAGCAACGGTCACAAAGGTTGTTTTCATACCAATAAACAGCAGGGTGGTTGCACAACAACAACAACTGTATGACATGTGGATGAAACAATGGGAGGAAAGCAGCTGCTCTGCTGTCAGCTGATACTTGTATGTCTTTGCAGACGGTGGTTTTGTCTCTTTAATATCCTTTGAGCTCTTTGCAGGCACCTCACGTCACCAATATCAAGCTGAGTCTATTCTCGCCGTAGTGAACGTGGTCGTTCACCTCTAATTTATTATCTCTTTCATTTTACAGACTAAAGATAAATCAAGAATGAAATAGTGATTTTTATTAATTATTTTTATGTTTTATAGACGAAACATAAAGCACATATTCCTCTGGATGACTAACGATCGGCCCGTGTGCTCTGCAGGTCTCCGGGCGGCCCTCCTCCTCTCGGCGTTCTTCATGCTGCTTGGATCGGCTGTGAGGAGCATCCCTCTGAAGGAGCAGCCTCTCAGGAGATGGTGAGGACACACGAGCATCAGCGTGATGAGCATGATGGTCTAAAAAGGGTTAGGAAAGGAGGAAGAGAGCGGCTCGTCGTCCATAGTATCTACGTATAAATAACCTTCATCTAACAAGTTCACTCCACACAGAGGGGTCGGTCTGGAACCAGGTCTCGGTCCCGTGTGGACCCTGGTCTGCTGGGCTCCTCCCATGTCAGACTGGGAAACATTAAAAGAACCAAATCATTATTCTGAGCTTCACTCAGGAGCTCAGAGAAGGTCACTGCAATTACAAAAAGTAATTCCATGAGTACTTGTGAGCGCTAATCTGTGTAATGATTACTGTCAATGAGGGAGGATATCAGACCGCTACGTGGAGGAAGTTGTATTTCATATCGCTTTCACTGCACACATTTAAAGGACCTTTATTTAAATTAAATTTTTTTTAAATTTAATTTTTAAATTTGGGCTCTCAAAGAGCAGATTAATCAATTAATGTTTGCATCGGTGCAGTGATACGAGCTGACTGTACGGAGATAAAACGCCTCTGTTAGAGTTTATCAAAGAAGAAGAAGACGAAGAAGAAGAGCATCAGGTTTAATGTTTGTAACAGTCTGTGTGAACGTTTCCTCACATTGTGTTTAAAGAGCCTTAAGATGCTTTCACACGAGTCCACTTCATCATGCTCATAATGATAGGGACTCAAAGATTCTATATATACACACACACACAGAGACACACGTTGGATTAGAGGCATGCAGCGCCCTGCGTCACCAGCAGATGGCGCTCTCTGCTTTCTAGTGTGTGTGTGTGTGTGTGTGTGTGTGTGTGTGTGTGCTGTGTTCACTGACCTCCTGCAGAACGGAGGATCAAACCTGGCTCGGATCAGGAAACGTCCAATGTGTCACTTCCTGTTTTCTCCTCATGACTTCCTGTCTGTTCTGGGTTTCTAGGATCCTTTGAAAGGAAATCAAAGGAGTTCCTCTCGTCTGCTTTTTGAAAGTGATCCTCTTGTGTTGATGAGGAGAGAAAAGACAACGTGATTCACATCAGAGACATTTATTGATGAGATCAGTTTATTGTCAGTTCATGTAGTGAAAGAAATGATGTAATCTCGACCTGCACGTCCTGCACGAAGCGTCCTCGAGTGGTGTATGAATATGAGATATGAGTTTACATATCGTGGAGGTTTGGTTTCACTCGTCGTCTTCTTGATTCTTCTCAGTTCCTTTGGTTTGTTCGCTCTCTGGTGTTTCACAGTATAAACGTGGTCGGTGCTCTTCATGTGTTTGAGGATCAGGAGGACAAAAACGGCTCGTCCTCTTCCTCTTCCTCCTCCTCCTCCTCCTCCTCCTAGTCTCGTCTCTGTGATGAGTTGTTGTCTCATCACAGCTCAGCTCTCCTCTGACTCCTCTGGTTGTACAGAAACACTTCTGGTCTGTTAGTGAAGTCAGATTGTGGTCTGTAGGACCCTGAAGGCACCGTCTGACAGGCTCCATCAATACGGATTAACTTAATCATCTCTCCTCCTCTTCATCACGCTACTCCTCATCCGTCCTCATTAAAGCAGCTTCTAGACGCTACAGACTGGACTTCAGTTCTTCTGAATACAGAAGCAGCGTGAAGGTGGTCGTTGTTGAATGAGATGAGTTTATTTATTCAGATGGAAGGACTTTGGTCTTTAGTTTGTAGGTGGAGACTTGAAGAGAGACGCTCAAGCTCTGCAGGAGGAAGAACTAAACATATTCACAAACCTGAATACGTCTTCATTTAAAGTGGCATGTAAACGCATCCCAGCATCTTTGACCTTCAATCACGTGCTGGTACAACAAAGACAAACGCTGTATTTTAGAGTCTGAGGTGTCAGACGAAGAAAACAGCAAAGTTAAAAAAAACATGGAATACAAACTGGAATATCTGTCTGTAATGCAGATCTGTTTGTGTTTATGTGCATCACTGACGTCGTCCTCTGTCTGTCACAGCTTTAATCACCTCTTATCGCTGCTTTGTATATCCAGAAACTAAATGTACACATTTAATAGTCATCACTCTGGTGTTCATGTATGTTTGTATTTCTACTCTCTGATCTATACTCTTTGATCAGACTCTGGCACAATAAGTTTTATGTCCTCTTATTATTTCTTATCTTGGATCTAAATGTGGAGGGTTGTCGTACGTTCTTGGATCTAAACTTTGAACGTTTATTTTAATAACCTGATTGGTGATTTACGTCCTTCTTATTGGTCTTAACGAGGTCCTAAAGTGTTAAACATCCAGTTTTCTCTTCCAGCCTGAACTCACTTATGTAGAATAACAATCATCTCAGCTGTCAGATTTACAAACTAAAAAACTAAAAACAAAGATCCTCTTGGTGTCCTTTTTCTCCAGCTGAGTCTCACACTGCTCTGAGCTCTCAGCCAATCAGCAGGCGTGAGGCGTCTCCTGTCAGCTGATTGGCTGTCTCGCAGTTCACCTGTCTCAGTCCTCAGGGCCCTGGACTCTCTCTGGGAAAACTACGCCTTGCTTTTCCATCAGATATTAATAACTAAAGCTTCATTTCTTCACGAATTTTTATTTAATCTCGATAGATGCTCAGATTTGAAGCCATGTTTGGTTGTTTAACGGAGGTTTTCACAGTGAATTTTGAATATAATTTATCGACATTGTTCCGTTCCAGGTTGATCCACGGAGGTCACTTCCTGAACGGTCTGGCGGGCCCCACCATCATGAGCTCAGGCCCCTTCCTCTCCACCACGTGGTTCGCCCCCGACCAGAGAGCCACCGCCACGGCCGTGGCCTCGCTCTTCTGCTACCTGGGCAGCGCCACCTCCTTCCTGGTCGGCCCTCTGGCGGTGCCGGCCCCCAACCTCACCGGGGCGGCGACCACCGCCGTGGCGGCGGTTTCCGACAGCTCCATCCGAGACCGGATCCAGCTGGTGATGTATGCAGGTATTGACAGCTCGGAGGATCGATAGCACATTGTTTCTTACATCATGTCGAAGGACAACAAATACAGTCAGAAAAAAACAATTATAATGTTCATAACCGCCCCTCGTGGAAGAGTGGATTTCTGTTACGCTTAACTGATTCAGAAATGTAAAAGAGAAACACAGCGTAATAGATGGAGGCTGCAGCTCTTGTTTAACCTACAGGGGTCTGTAGGTCTTAATGTCTAAAGGACAGCGTGGACACCAGCACTGATGTCTAAAGGGCGGATCAATGAGCTGTAATGGGCAGTAATGGGATCAATACGACGTAAAGACAGACAAGAGATGTTCACTGCAGTGGAGTCAGAGAGCAAGGGCTTCAGATGAGGAACGCACCCAACCATCATTCATCAATACTCTGATCATTCATCAATACTCTGATCATTCATCAATACTCTGAGCATTCATCAATACTCTGATCATTCATCAATACTCTGATCATTCATCAATACTCTGATCATTCATCAATACTCTGAGCATTCATCAATACTCTGATCATTCATCAATACTCTGATCATTCATCA
>NW_022283938.1:0-523 GCF_004355925.1 Anarrhichthys ocellatus
GTGTGTGTGTGTGTGTGTGTGTGTGTGTGTGTGTGTGTGTGTGTGTGTGTGTGTGTGTGTGTGTGTGTGTGTGTGTGAGAGAGAGAGGATAACCACAGCTGATGTCAGGGCAGCGTTCTGCTTAGTGGCCACATTTTTTTCTTCGACAATAAATAAATGTAATAAATTCAGGCTTTTTACAACTAAACTTCGTAACCACAACCCTTGGATTAATATTGAGTTGGTTTAATTTAATAACTTAATTAAAATCATGTTGGTTGTACTTAAACGAATCGAGTTAGTCAGGTTATAAAAGACTCGTTGACTTTACTCAATAATGCACCGAGAGTTGGATTTACTTATAAAGATGCATCTCAGTTGTTGCCTTCAACTAAAAGTGTTGTTCCGTGTTCATACAGATGAATATTTATACTCCATGCTGTGTGTTTGTCTGCCTGCATCCAGCTCCTGCTTTAGACCCGTATATACTGTATATATGTGTGTGTGTGTGTGTGTGTGTGTGTGTGTGTGTGTGTGTGTGTGT
>NW_022283938.1:533-4970 GCF_004355925.1 Anarrhichthys ocellatus
GTGTGTGTGTGTGTGTGTGTGTGTGTGTGTGTGTGTGTGTGTGTGTGAGTGAGAGAGCGTTTAGTCGACAGACTCCTGTTAGCCGATGAGTTTCCTTCTTCGGAGGCGTTTCTGCCAAAATCCTCTGGTTGCTCTCTGGAATGTGTCCGTTCCCTCAAACAGGTTTTAGAAGCTCAGAGCAGATCCGAGGCTCAATGAAGCTTTTCTGTGTTTGTTGCAAATATTAAAAGCATGTTTTTAGTTGTTTTTTTAAATGTTGAATGTTGTTGCTACAGTGGAAATCAACTTTAGATTATAAATCCCCAAAATCTCTGACTGATGACATTCCTTTTTTTTGCATGTTCCATATAGAAAAAGATATCTTTACAACAAATATAAGAGTTCACAGGTCAAACCAAAGTATAAATATCTGTACGACACAATTAAACGGTTTAATGTTTAACACTATGTCATTTATACAGTAGCTTACATTGTATTTAATATTAGTTCAATACTTGTAAACTCTAAAACATTGCACTTATAGAACATCAATATGTCTTAAGTAAAGTTAGAACAGACAGAAATGGACAAATATGCTTTAAGGGTTTATACTTCAAACATTAAGATGTAAATCTGTGAGTCTAATATTTAGAAATGCAAAAACAAAAGTTCAAATATTGGTTTCAATGCCGAGATGTAAAGACAGATTTTAGTCGACATAATGTTTAAAGTGGGATGTTGATCGTACATACTGTGTTATTTATTAGAAATATGCTCATGGTTTATATATAGTTTTTATTAATATCCCCGTAGTTTGGCTTTAGATGTATGGCCTGAGAGGAACTGTATTCTAGGCCTTTAAATGATCAATTAGTCACAAATGTTGAACATTAATTAGAAATGTAAAAACAAACATTGTTCTTCATTACGTCTGGTGGACGACAGTCTGAAACACTTTGAGTCAGTTTGTGTCACAGCAGACATTCTCATCCTCTCAGAAAACCTCATTCATAAGAACATTTGTGTAAAATGAAAAACAGAGGCGTGACTCTGTTTACTGTCTGTGCATTAAATCCCAAATCTCTGCTCTTCCTCTCGAATGAAGAGCAGCATCCAGCCTCACTGGCCCCCCATGTTAAGATTTACATCAGAGTGCAGGCGTATGGTTCCTGAGCTACTTCCTGTCCTCTTCCTGTAACACCAGCAGTGATAAGTGTTTTTATAGACGGTGGGGGGCTGACTGTGTATCTGCATGTGTGGGAACAGTCTTAAGAAGCAGAAGAAGGGGAAAGTAATCATGTGTGACAGTCCTCGCTAGCTGCAGTGACACTAGAAGGATTTCCCCGAGAAGACGATGGAAAGTCTCTCTGTGGTCATTATAGTCCTCCCTCCCCCACCTCCTCCCTCCTCTCTCCCTATCTCCATCACTCCTCTCCCAGCTCCTCTTGTTTCCAGCGGCGTTGGCTCGGGCCTGCTCTGCGGCGTTTCGCCCGGGACGCTGTCCAGTCTCTCAGCAGCAGCTCTGCATTTGCATAACTGTGTTTGTGTGCCATCGGTCTGCCAAGTCGACCTCCTCGTGTCAGGGGCTCCCAATAAATAATCCGTTATTAGATTCTTACTTTGGGTGGTGGTGGTGGTGGAGGAACTTCAGCTCCAAACTATTTCTGAGAAAAGTGAAGGAAGACGGATCATGTGGTGATCTTATGAGAGCTTTTTCCGGGCAAAGTGCAGCTTTGAGGTGTTGAGATTTGGGCGATTTGACATCGCAGCTGGAAAAACTATGATGCGTTTTTTTGATATCTGACCCCATAAGGTTTCCATTTTACTTTTGATCAACATCACGCGTGTTATTTAAACGTCACAGTCAAGAAGAGTAATTCTTTGTTGAGGAATGTGTTATGTTGAGAAGTGTTATTATTAATTGGCACAAAGAAAAAGAAGTTTCGATTTTTAATTTCCTGTTTGACTCTGGATAAATAGTTCAGTTTAGGTTGTTTTGCAGTGAAGATGAATGTGTGTGGAGGACAAGATAGAAGGAAAACATCCACTGCAAACTGCAGCTTTGTAACCCTGCAGTTGTTCCTGTTATTTTGTCCACCCCGCTGTGGCAGTTAGACTGTTGGATTAAAGTGGGCTTTTGGGGGGGGGGGCTTTTTGCACCATATTGTGCCATTATCAATGAACAATCTAGATTGTTCTACAAGTGACAAGAACAATATGTAATAATGGAGTGAATACGGCTAAATGTAACGGAGGCTGAGGTCATGCTGGTTCGGGTCTCAGACGGATGGAAAGCTTCCATGTAGGTCTGGAATGGTTTCAGGATGAATGAACGGTTCTGTCAGCTGTGACATCGTGACGGCGTTGATGAGTTTGAACGGGTCAGTCTGTTAAACTCGGTCCTGAAGGAGCACTTGAGGTGAAACTGGGTGAACGCTTCCCATCGACATTTTATATTTTTCTCCATCGCGTTTCAAAAGATTTTACGCAACATTTATTCTGCTTTTGACTCCGGCCCAGAACTCCACGACGAGTCGGGCCAGCGAGCCAAACTCGGCCGCGTCTCTCCAAGCTGCAGGTGATTTGGGAGTCAGCGCAGAGAGAACTGCTCTCCTCACTCGGGCCAAGTTTCCTGCGTAAAAAAAAGCGTATATCAGCGCTGCCTTCTCATCATCTTCCTCATTTTTCTCCCCCTTCTCAGACTCGGAGGCGAGTCCCGGCTCGGACGGAGAGGGTCTGGCCGAGAGGACGTCGTGCTCCTTCGGCTCACCTGCCGAACTGGCCCCCGTTGCCTGCGAGCCGTCGCCCTCGGCCTCGGCCTCCATGGAGGAGATCCAGGTGGAGCTGCAGTGCGCAGACCTCTGGAAGCGCTTCCATGACATCGGCACGGAGATGATCATCACCAAGGCGGGCAGGTAGGCCGGGCACACGCACACACTCATTTGCTGCAAGTACCCCCAGGAGGTCTACGTGCAGCTCTGCAGCAGATTCTGGCGCACACAGACTGTGCGTAAAAGAGGCGAACTTTGACGCTTACAAAGTTTTTTCTTTTCTTTTTGTATTTGGTGAAGACAAACAGAAAAGTGAGTTCCTTATAATTAAGAGATTATTTCAAAATATATATATATTTATTATGGGGTAAGATTGTGACACAAACGCATAGATTCAGCGCATGCGTAGACAGAAAATCTGCAGACGCACAAACACAAATTCGTCATTTTTACAGACACATATAGTTAGAGTTGAACACACACACACACACACACACACACACACCTCTGTGTTTGGAGGGTGTTAATGTGTTGCACATGCAGGCCTCTCTGTGTTGCGTTCAGGCCCTCGTGACGCGGCAGGTTCCGAACAACGAGAGCTGCTTCTAATTAATCTCCCTCGAACATGTTCCGTGTTTTTCTCGCTCAGTTCGGGCCAACAAGTCGAAACCAGAGCGCGCGCGCAAGCTGATCTGCGGAGCCTGCAGGAAAGGACCTTTTTGTGCAGCGCTCCTCTGCGCCACTAACACTTCCCCCCTCTGCTCACATCAATCCGCACCACACACATTAGCTTTAATGTACAGCTTGAACAAGGTCTTTATTATGATCGCGTAACGCTTTTGGTTCTTAGATGAAGTGAATAAACTCGGTGAGGTGAGAATATTCTTTACATTTAGGCTACAGCAGAAGTGAAATACTTCTGGGATCAAACGCTTCATGACTTTACTTTGTATTTAAGAAGGAGGAAAAGACCGTTCAGGGCACTTTATAAAATGCATTTTCAGTAAATTTTTCTCAATTTTCTTTCCACCTCAAAGTGGTTAAGTTGTTGCTAATAACGCGTTTTATGTTTGGAATATTTCTTCTCGCAAAATGGTTAAAACATAATATGTGGTCGTGCGTAAATCATTCTTATTAAAGGACGGGTTTATTTATCCAATATGTTTTTTTAAACTAAATTAAACTTCAGAATGTTGTTTAATTTTCAGTTAGAGAAGGGTTGTGTTTGTTCATAATGTATAAAATCAGATCTAGATGTTATTTTAAAACCAGACTTTTATTGTAATTCCCCACAGTCGCAGCTCCTCTCACATCTGACTTCTCGTGTCGCGCTCCGCTCGTTACAAACTTGGTTGTTTTTTTATGAATTGGATTTAAATTGGTAATCAGCTCATAAATATAAATATATTTTTTTTTTTGCGCAGAAACAAACGTGAAGGTGGACACGAAACGTCTTGGTGCGCGTTTCACGGCCTGCTCATAATAAGCCCGTAAATCCAGAGAAGACATGCGAGAGAGCAGCGCTGTGCTCTCATTAGGCTGCTTCAGATTTACAGCTTCAAATGAAACGGAGCGAAATTCAACGTTTGAAGTGCAGAACGAGGAGAGAAATAGAAATGTCCCTCAGTCACATGCAGGCACTTCATAGAGGTGCAGACTCTTCATGAAGGTGCAGACTCTTCATGGA
>NW_022283939.1:0-4970 GCF_004355925.1 Anarrhichthys ocellatus
TTATTAGTTACTGTTATTAAGTACAGTGGTGATTACTGTGTGTCTTTATGAGTTATTAGTGTTATTAGTTACTGTTATTAAGTACAGTGATCATGTGAACACACACTAACTTATCTAAAGTCTCTCCAGCTGTTAAAGCCGACTGACAGCTGATCAGTTGTGATCAGCTGATCCTCCGTCATCAGAAACAGACGTTGCTTCATGTGACGCTACTGAGGAAAGGACGTCTCATGTCTCCTAAAACATATCTCCTCGTTCCTCTCTCCTTGCATGGTTTCCTCCATGCATCCCTGGTGGGAGGGACTAGGACGCAAGGAAAGGACCCAAGTGAGGGAAACGGGGATGACATTAAGAGACTTGGGATGTACCCAGTGAACCTTTACTAAGGAGGTAGAGAAGGAAAGAAGAGGTTAAGGAAGTAAATAAAGGAGGTAGTGAAGTAGGTGAGGAGGAAGTAAAAGAGGAAGTTCAGAAGGACAAAAGTGGAGGTTATGAAACAAAAGGAGGCACTAGAGAAGGAAGTGAGGATGTAGGACAGACTGAGCCTCCTTCACGTTGTCGCCTCAGTCTTTAGATGAAGAAACTCTCTGCACCATTCCTCCAAGTATCAACAACTGGACCATCCACGGTCTGTGGTAAGTACACGATTACATCTTCATCTTCATATTGTTAAGATGTTTGTACTTTATGATACAATTTAATCAAGTATCAGGTCTTAATAATAACGAGCTAATAATTATTATAATGCTAACAATTAAATACTTTAATGTCAACGCTCGTGTGTTCTTGCCTGCAGGCCTCTGAAGGCTCGGTGCTGCTGTATGTGCTGGCCCATGTTTGAATCTGACGTCCAGGTGAGTCCCGGTCCAGACCAGCTCGCCTGGCGAACCCGAGACCAGGTACACTGATGCATCTGAGGCTGAGACCTGATCTCTGTCTTCCAGGAGCTGGATGCAGAGCTGAAGGAACACTGGCCGTCTTTACTGAGAACTCAACCCAGCTTCCACTTCTGGTACGAAGTCAGAACCTCATCAGTGTTGTTCCTCCATCACTATGAACACACTGTAGTATGAAGGCAAATCACTGTCAAAGTCCGAGCGCGCAAATGAGATCCATGCGCGCGCGAAAATCAAACAGCCGCGCACGTATTTTACTTTGACGAGCACTTTTACATCACTCCGCGAGCAGAATTGCGTCTCGCGCGAGATAAACCAAAGACGAGGATTGTAACCAATTAGATGTGGAGATACAATGGTGACTGGGTCCGCCCACTTACTGTCAAAAATAAAAACTACTCGCGAGCGAGCGGGTTTAGGCTTCGCGAGCGACTTTTGCTCACGCGAGACGGAATTCTGCTCGCGGAGTTACGTAAAAGTGCTCGTCAAAGTAAAATACGTGCGCGGCTGTGTGATTTTCGTGCACGCATGGATCTCATTTGCGCTCTCAGATTTTGACAGTGATTTGCCTTCATACTGTAGTTATTAATTTATTCTAACATCAGTACAATGTACATTTACTCTAGCACTGCTCTTATGTATACAAACTCAAGTTACTTTACTTTAGTAGTTCTATTCTACTGCTACTTTATACTTACACTCCACTACACCTCAGAGATACATATTGTACTTTATACTGCACATAAGTATTTCTGTCATAACCGACAAAACAAAAAACATTTTAATGAGACGATGTGTTTGTAACAGTTTGTTGACATTTACAGAGCGATCGATGAACGGAGAGAATAATTAATGTTAACATGCATTGATGTGTTTTCATCAGCGTTCATCTGTCAGTGTGTGTGTGTGTGTGTGTGTGTGTGTGTGTGTGTGTGTGTGTGACAGGAGACAAGAGTGGGAGAAACACGGAGTGTGTGCAGCGTGTGTTGAAGGGATGAACTCTCCACTCAGATACTTCCAGATCTGCCTCAAACTACGAGGACAGTTTGATATCCAAAGGTTAGTGCGCACGCACGCAAGCCGACGATGTGAACTCAGTGGATCTGCAGAAAGACGATGACGTCACAGTAAACTGTTCTCTTCTCTGCAGGTTGCTGGAGGACGCTGGTATCATTCCGTCCTGTGAACGACCATATAAGGTAACAACTGACATGATGAAGACATTCTTTATGACAAACTAGACTGAATCTTTATTGTAATTTGTTTTATGCCATACTAGATCATGACTTTATGACTTTTGACATATGGATTGTTTTTACAGTTAATGGCCGACTATATTATGACTTTCTTCAACCCTTCTTCAATTAAATACTGTACTATGACATTTCTTAGATTTACATTCATACTATGGTTATACCAAAGGTTACCATGAACCAACATGAACCAAGTCCCAAACAACCAGAGAGACCGATCACTGAGTGTACAAACAGATTTATTTACATTATGATGAACATACTGGATCAATGTCAGAACTCGGGGCGATCCAATGGCCACAAAACAAAGTGATGCACCTCTAATCTTAAAGAAAAATGAATCTAAATTAAAGAAACCCAAAATATAACCACTAACCTCCCTAACTTAAACACAGGAGGAATCAAGGTAAACACAATAGTCAGCCCACGCCTACTACTTCCAACAGGACGACACCATCAGTACCACGCTACATTCAACCTGTGCTAGAGTGTGCTCATGTGGCCTGATGGGAAGTCGTTGCCATCTTGACTCTTTATGAAGGAAGCCGCCATCAACACGCCTTCATCGCCCGCCGCAGCCGCCATCAACACGCCTTCATCGCCCGCCATCAACACGCCTTCATCGCCCGCCATCAACACGCCTTCATCGCCCGCCATCAATACGCCTTCATCACCCGCCATCAATACGCCTTCATCACCCGCCATCAATACGCCATCATCACCCGCCATCAATACGCCTTCATCACCCGCCATCAATACGCCTTCATCACCCGCCATCAATACGCCTTCATCACCCGCTGCAGCCGCCATCAATACGCCTTCTCAACAATACTTTTTACAATATTTTAATAACTATACTATGAATTTCTTTAAAACATTTTTAAACACCACACCAACCCTAACCTCGACTTTAAATGACATTTCTTTTTCCATTACATTTAATCACAAGTATACATATTAAAAACAAGATCCTGAATTTTTAAGGACTTTTAAATTGTTGCTAAATTGATCCATAAAGTTTAAATAGATTTAACGACCCAGCTGACACCCTGTCTAATATTATCATCTATTTATCTCCAGGTTCTCATCACATGCGGTGCATTGACTGCATGTTTGTGGTTACAGATGTTGCTGCACTGATCCTCAGATGTGTGTGTGTTTGTACTCATCAGTACATCAGGAGCTCCTGCTGTGTGCTTCCTCACACGATACTTTGCTTCCTGTGTTTTCGTAGCTTGTGGAGGTTCATCAGGTTCTGGCTCCACATCTGGGAGACAAACATGAGATCCAGTGCATTACAGACGAAAAGGTCAGATCTTCTGTCTTCATCTAAACGTTCCTCTGTCCTCGAGTCCCGTCTGATTCTTGTCTGCACTGCTGAAATAAACTATTTCAATAACATTTCAGGTATTTATATGCTGCAGCTCCACTGGTACAATCGTCTTTAAATGTGAGAATTCTCTGTATTTTATATCACAGTTAAATGAATACCTCTGAGATACTGACATCCAAACAACACCTAATAAAATACAGAGAGGCTGTGAGGCTCTGGAGTGTGAGATTAGAACCTTTAAACACTTCACCACAAACTCCAAGAGGATTTTTTGTGCATCCCATCACGTTCCACATACCTACCAAATGTCATACAGCTAGGTGAAACCCAATGTTGGGGCTACTCCATAGGGGGCGCTATCGAGACAATATTTCATACCGCAGCTGGCCACCCCAATCACACTGCAATTTTCGCAAAAACTGGCTTGCATGCCAAATTTAAATTAATCCCCAGTATCCCAAGCACCTAATAATGAACATTAGAATAACAGGTCCTCCGCTCCGACTACGTCGGTGCTCGGGCCCTGATGAATAGAGTGTTGGCATCCTACCAGTTGGGTTTCATCTGACTCCTCCCCCTTCAGGACAGAGAGGTGTGGTTCCAGGTCAAGATTCCTCTGTCTCACAACCTCACCGTCGGCTGTCACCACCACGACGACGGTAACCCGGCGCCCCCCCGTAACTCCTCCCACGGGCACCCCTGCCCCCCCCAGGTCCCGTTCTACTACTTCCCCATCGACCACCAGGATCCACAGCGGCCCTGTGGCTAACGGAAGCTAATCGCTAATCAATGACTTTGAATGTTTGGTATCAAGAGTTAGTGATTAATACAGTTAAATACGTGTAACACCAGTTTACCTGTAACAGCTCAATATTAAAATAAAGACATTTAAAGGATTTAAATGTATGTGTGTGTGTGGTGTTTTAGGGTGTTTGGTTGCACCGCTAAAAGTCTAACATGTAGACAAACACATGAACTGGTTCACAGTTTATTGACATGTTACACTTTCTTTAAACCTCCATCAAAAAAAAAGTACTGACAGAACATTCAGAAAGCACTAAAAACAGATTCAGACCACTGGTGAGAATACAGCAACGCTAACGTAAAAATTATAAAAAATAACATGACCAGAGAGAGAGAGAGAGAGAGAGAGAGAGAGAGAGAGACAGACAGAGACGGAGACAGAGAGAGACAGAGACAGAGAGAGAGACAGAGAGAGAGACAGAGACAGAGAGAGACAGAGAGACAGAGAGAGAGACAGAGAGAGAGACAGAGAGAGACAGAGACAGAGAGAGAGACAGAGAGAGACAGAGACAGAGAGAGACAGAGAGACAGAGACAGAGAGAGAGACAGAGAGACAGAGAGAGAGAGACAGAGAGAGAGAGAGAGAGACAGAGAGAGACAGAGACAGAGAGACAGAGAGAGAGACACAGAGAGAGACAGAGAGAGAGAGAGAGAGAGAGAGAGAGAGAGAGAGAGAGAGAGAGA
>NW_022283940.1:0-4970 GCF_004355925.1 Anarrhichthys ocellatus
TGATTTTTGAATGCCAGCCATCTCCAGGAGCTCCTTAATGAGATGACTCTCAAAATTGGCTCCCTGATCCGAATGGATGCGTTTAGGGAAACCATATATGCAGAAAAAGTCATTCCAGAGACGGCGGGCAACCTGCTTCGCTGACTGATTTTTGCATGGGAATGCGTGCGACAGTTTGGAAAAGTGATCTGTGACAACTAAAACATCCACACTCTTCTTGTCAGTCTGTTCAGCAGTCCAGAAGTCAATACACACTAGTTCCATTGGTTCAGAGGTGCAAATGCTTTCAAGAGGAGCACGGCCGTTAGGCTCTGGGGTCTTTCCAACCACACAGCGAAAGCAGTTTTTCATGTGATTGATGATGTCACGTTCCATCCCTATCCAAAAGAACCTCTGCCTGGCGAGAGAAAGTGTGCGTGCCTACCCCTGATGACCAGATGAGTCGTGGAGGCCATGGAGGACTTGGGTCTTCAGGAAGTCTGGAATAACAACCTGGTGAATTGTCATGTTCATTTGTCTGTCTTTCTTTACCTTGTACAACATGCCATCCTTTATGGAGAGCTTGGGCCATTGTCTCAACAGTTTCATCACTGCACAAGACTCACCAGCACGTTCACACCTAGAGGGTCTCCTGCGACGCCGGACGTAAAAGAAAACTCTGCTTAAGACATCATCCTGCTCTTGCAGATTAACCAGTTCACTCTTTGGTAGCGAATCAATCTGGTTGACATCGGCAAGCTGGAGAATAGCTGGTCCTGTGCCTCTCACTTGACTGACACCTCCAGAGTCATGTGCATCCAACACAGCCGAGACATCCTGTGAAGAGAGGGACCCCTGCGGCGGAGGAGGTGGAGTGACAACAGCTCCCTCCTCGGACTGATCAACAACCAGCTGGCAGTTAGTAGTACATCTGAATGCATCTTGTACTGTCCTATCCACCATTCCATTTACATTGTTCAGTAATGAGGCATACGGTTCAGTCACAAGACGGTGGCCTATGCATGACTGGACAAATGGCTCCCTACTCAGTGCATCGGCAACCACATTCTTTGTGCCAGGGACATAGTTTAGGTCAAAACTATGCTGCAAGCCTTGAAACCCATCTTTGTTCACATGCATCTAACCTAGGCTTAGTTAAGATGTATGTCAATGGATTATTATCCGTCCAGACTGAGAAACATCGCCCTTTCAGCCAATGGCTAAATTTGTCACAGACCGCCCATTTAAGAGCGAGAAACTCCAGCCGATGTGCTGGATAGTTCAGCTGGGAGTGTGACAGTGTCTTGCTGGCAAACGCCACTGGTCTGGCAATCTTTCCATCAGGAGGCAACTGCGAGAGTACAGCTCCTAGGCCATCAAAGGAGGCGTCAACAGTGAGGATGAATGGTGCATCAAAATTTGGATGGGCCAACACGACACTGTGCACAAGCTCATGTTTCAAAGTTCTGAATGCTTCCCTGCACTCATCAGTCCAGTCAGTCGGGGACAGTTTAACATGGCCTCTTTTGAATTTTGGTTTATGGCCTCTTCCTTTTGTGTGGTGTGGCAGGCTCAGCCACAAGGTTGAACAGTGGCTTAGCTTTAGCTGAACATCCCTCAATAAAATGATGGTAGTAGAGAACCATTCCCAAGAAAGATCTGATTTTCTTAGCACAAGGTGTTTTCCCATCAGAGTCCATCAGATCAGCTTCCTGCACATCATTTATAGCCTGTACTTTACTTGGATCCGTCCTAACACCATCTCCACATATGATGTGTCCCAGAAACTTGACAGACCGGCGAAGAAAGTGGCACTTCTTAGGTGAGAGCTTCAGGTTGTTAGCAGCAAGGCGTGAGAAAACCATCTGCAGACGCTCAAGCGCAACCTGTTCAGATGGAGCAAAGACCATAAGGTCATCCAGGTAGCATAACAGGCTTGTGAAGTTCTCATCGCCAAAGATGGACATCATCATTCGCATAAAAGTGGCAGGACTGTTTGTCAGGCCCTGGGGCATCCTGTTATACTCATGGAGACCGAATGGGGAGGAAAACGCTGTGTATTTCTTGTCGTCCTCGTGCAGCCTGACATTGTAGAACCCTGATGTGAGGTCCATTGTGGAGAAGAACACATTGCCACCAAGTGCAGCAAGGGAGTCTGTCTGATGAGGCAACGGATGTGCGTCCTTCACTGTTCTTGCGTTCAACCACCTGAAGTCATTACAGATGCGAAGATCCTTTGTCGGCTTGACAACCAGGACGAGGGGAGATGAATACTAGCTCTGAGATTTACGAATTATTCCCAATTCCTCCATCTCACTCAGAGCTGTACGAAGCTTGTCATAATGACACGGTGGGACCCGCCTGAATGGAAGTCTGAAGGGCTTGTCATCCACGAAGCGGATTCTGTGGACAAAATCTGTCGCCTCACCACAGTCCATTTTGTGCCTCGAAAAGGTGGACTCGTACTGCTCAATGAGCTGCAGCAGCTTATCCTTCCATTCGAGGGAAACTTCACAAGATGAGAGGTCCATGTCCTGCAGGCCCATGTTATTTAGGATGTGCGATATCTCCTCTTCCGACCTTGGTGCAGGTGGTGAGCTCTGTGTGTATTGCGCACTGGATTGGATGCGATCGGGTTCAGGTAAGTCCTGCACAGAAAGACAGGGGGACACATCTGCAACCTTTGCATTTATTTTAATGGTGAGAGGCTTGTCAGTGGGATTTACTATTTTGACTGGAACCCAGCCATCTCCCCATAACAAAGTAACAACTCTCCCCACCATAATTTGTGCAGGCCTGGCTTTGGACTGGGTGGGTTCGATGATGACCGTACTCCCCACTCCAGTGATGTCAGATGCAGGCAGTTTAGCCCACACTAAATGTTCAGACATCGGCTGTAGAGTGACAGATCTTTTGAGTTTAGCTGTGCCGATCCTGTTTGGCACTGCACCACCTTCCCACTCATCCGAGTAGGAAAGCAGGGATGCCAAATGGGGCAACTTATCATTTGGGGCACTGTTCACTGGAGACGTGATGTTTTGGCCACTAACAGTTTCTTTCATCCGTAGTATGAGCCACTTGATAGCATTGCTGCCGAGAATCATTTCATCAGTTTGGCCTGGCACAACTAGAACAGGAATTATCACCTTATAGCCATAAATTGATGCAGTGAGGTCATACATGGCAGAAGGTGTGATCAGGTGGCCCCCACAGCCAACAATAACAAAGTCCTCAGCTGATTTCTTTTCAATGTTAGGGATGGACTGTGAAAGTTTTGTGGCCGCTGCCTCACTTATAGTGCATGCCATAGATCCACTGTCTATTAATGCTCTGAGAACATGCTCTCCATCAGTAGTCACATCTGTGTAGAATAGGCTGTCAGTCTTTGAGAGTTTCTGCAAGCCTTGCACAATCAGTGTTTTTTGTGATGGCACTATGCTGCTGTAGGTGTGATACAACGTTTCATAATCATCAATGTCTGTCAAATCCAAGGTGGGAGGTTCACTCACTTGATCTGCGCTGTCCTCCCCTGCACGCAGATCATTCAGTTTCCCTGCTGACCATAGTCAGAAGGACGTCTTCCCTCTGGGCAGTTACGTCTTGGGTGGCCAGGTAAGTGGCACAGGAAACAGAGCCTGTTCTCTCGACAGTGTGTGAGGGCAGAGTGAGAGCCGTCTTTACAAATGGAACATGGCGTCTCATTTAATCCCTCAACTCTTGGAAGCCTGTTGTTGGAATGTGGCTTTTTGTTGGCTTGAGCATAACCCGGGCCCCGGAGCAACACTTTCTCTAGCATTCCAATTAACCTCTCCAGAGTAGAGGTCTCTTGACTCACAGCCTTTTTCTGTTCGGGGATGTCTGAAACTGAAGTAGCATTAGCGCTAACCTCAACTTTATACATGTTGATTCTGCTACCCCCCACTGTAGAAGACCTGAGTCCCTTCTCTAGATGGCATTCATCTAACACTTCCTGAACTTCACGAGCTGACCATTTATCCATTGTCTTGGACCTAAAGGTAAGAGCTAGATCTTTACTGGGGCAGTGTCTGATGAACATCTGTGTGACTTCAACACTGGGGTTGTCAAACATTTTACCCTGCTCTTCAAGACCACTTGCAGCAACATCAGCTGCTTGGTTCAGTCTAAGCCAATACTCGTATGGATCCTCCTGTTCTTTTGCTGTGGTGGAATAAAAGTCAGCCAGAGGCACAGATGAGCAATAGCTCGTACTGAAATGTCTGCGCAGGAGTCCATAAATGGCCTGTGGGTTATGCCGGACATTAACTTCACCGTTTCTTATTCCAAATTTCACAACGTCCTTTGCTCTGCCTCTCAGGTGGATGAGAATTTCCTCAGCCTGATTCTCGAGCTGAACGCCACTCTTTCTGATGTAATTCTTCATTGATTCTTCCCATTCGTCAACAGCCAGCGTATCCGAACTCTCCCCTCGGAATACAGGTGGGTCCTTGACTCCTCTCTGAGTTACCAGCTGGATTTGGGAGAGATCCAGTGTGTGGCTGGAGTCTTTCTTTTGGAATGTTTCTTCATGACTTGTAGGTGCAGAAGCTGCAGGGCTTGATGTGTTGAGGTGTGACATAATACTATCTGCTCGCTGCTGCCCTATCTGCTGCACAATAGTGCTCATTTGGTCAACTAGTCTCACATCATCAAGGGGAGGGTCTGGAACTGATGTACTAGTGCACTGTGGTGGATGTAACTCAACTATTGGCTGACTCTGAGGTGTCACTACTTCCCTATGTCTGAAAGGACTGTGCACCAAATCCTCACCATAAGCTGTTCTATCCCCCACCTGACGGTCACCTAGTGAAAATGGAACAGGTGTGGTACGCAGCCACCTACCCCTGCCAAAACTGATAGGAGTCATATCGGAGGTACCAAATTCATTGAGACTCGTACTTAATAGCAAAATACTCACTCAGTCTCATACAGTCTCAAGGGAATATGGCTGTAGTTAGCTAAATAAACCTGAC
>NW_022283941.1:0-4965 GCF_004355925.1 Anarrhichthys ocellatus
CATTCTTTAAACCTTCACATGAGACTATGACATATTTTCCCATTACATTCCACTCTTTTGATTATACAGTAATCACACAATATCGTAAAAATATGTTATAGGGACATTTCAATAACAACAGAAGTATTACCCAAAAATATGATTTTAAAATACATCATCATGTGAGATGTCTGAAGAAAAACTGTTTTTGTGAGTTAGGATCTCTGGTTGTTTTAAGCCAGCAATACAATACAATAAACACAAAAGAATAAAAAGATAAAAACCAAAAAAAACTGTCTTTAGACCTGAGCATCAAAATCATCATAGGAGTCAGTGTCGCTGTCGAAGTTGTCCGCACAGTCAGTAATAGGGAACAGGTCAAGTAGTTGGTCGTTAGTTGCCACACGAGTATACATAGTCATCTGTTTGTCGAAGAGCTGAGAGATCATGTGTTTGAGCAGTGGGATTACGCAAAGTACAAATACAAAGAAAGCACATAGGATAATGGCGGCTTGTATCAAAGTCCCCTTCCATGAGTATCATAAATCTGTAAGCCAGTCTGAAGGCGGAGTACCATCTTTAACCATAGCTTCCTGTATTTCAGTGATGTTGCGAATCGCTTGTGCAATGATATGACCATCAGCGTCGTTTTCTGGAATAAAAGTACAACAGTATTCCCCAACAATAGCACAAACGCCACCCTGTGATGCAGTCAGTTGATCTAAAACCATTCTATTTTGCATAATAGACGTGGATTAATGCATCTGGGTTGTTGTCGAGCCAATCATGTTTCAAGTTTTTTACTGCGGTGCGTCTGGTACGGTTATGCGTTGTTGAGTTGTCATTGTCTGGGTCAAAAGTCGTGTTATTGCACTGGTCGTGGACGCTCTTCATCTGTTTGTGGTGCCATAAAAGAAAAGGTAATAAAAAACATAACCCAATGACCACAAATAAACAAGAAGTGAAACAAGAAGTGAAACGAGTCCCCCCCCCCCACTCTCCTCAGTGGGCTCCAGGGGCGTTGTGGTTCCATGGTGAAAGAGAGCAAACAGCCAACCAAGTTAGTATGGAGTTCACCCGAGCAACTGGTTTGTGTGAGCAGTTCCGCTTGTGTTGACACCGTTGAGGTTTCCACAGAACTGTCAGAGTCACTGTTATCCTGCCACTCTTTTTGGTCCGCTCAGACAGATTGAATAATACAGAAATAAAATGAAAACGAAACAAGCAATAATATGAATATAGCTATAATGAAAAAAAATGCGTTTTTCGTCCTTTTGTAGAAGACCTGACCGTGCTCCTTTTCTTGTGTTTGTTGGCTTAAACACGTGTCGAGAGGGGCTCTTCCAGCTGTCTTTCTTGCGTGGCATCAGCGTTGGGACAGTTAACACAGATCACGCAAGCGTCTGTCGGTCAACTGCCCATTGTGATTCCGTCCGTGATCACTGCATCTCCTCTGTTGGTGGCTCCGTCTGTCCTTCCTACCTCGGTGGTGCCTGTTGGCTGACACTTGTTGTAGGTGCGAGCTCACCTGTAGCTTCAGTTGGTGCGTGTCCTGGTTCTGGAACCTTCTTGCAGTGGGACGCGTGGACCCAAGTTGCCCTCTCAGCTACTTCGACAGCCGTCTGAGTGACGAGGAGGACCTGAAATGGACCCAGCCAGCGTCGTGAGTTCCAGTGCTTCCTTCTGAAGTCTTTCACCACCACGAAATCACCAGGTTTCAGCTTGTGGAGAGGTCCTTCAGCTGGCCTCGGGAGAGCGGCAATCACCTGTTGTCTTATGTTAGATTAAGCAGAGGACAATTGTGCACAATATGTTAACATTTCATGTTCGCATAAGGCGGTTGAGGGAAGTGGCGCCCTGGTGCTTCAGTTCCTACATGAGGAGGAAAACCAAACAGTATCTCAAAAGGACTCAGATTGCTTCGTGTTCGTTTTCTCATTCTCATGTACATCAGAACTAGAAGCAGATCTTTTGTCCAAGGCAGACCTGTGTCAGCACAACATTTTACTAACTTGGTCTTAAGTGTACCATTTTCTCGTTCCACAGCTCCACCACTGGCTGGATGGTAAGCACAGTGTGTTCTTAAGTCGATACCCAAGTATGCGCTTAGTTCTGTAATGGCCTGATTGACAAAATGAGAACCATTGTCGCTTGATATTTTAGTAGGAAAGCCCCAACGGGGAATGATTTCAGAAATCAGAGCCTTTGCTACCGTTGCAGCAGTTTGTTTACTCGATGGAAAAACTTCAACCCACTTGGACCACATGTCTACCATCACTAGACAGTGTTTCTTACCTTCAGATGGAGATAGCTCAACAAAATCCATCATAATGTGCTCAAAAGGGCGTGTCGGAGGTGGATGTGCAGCCTGGCTGGACACTGCCACGGGCCTGCCTACATTGTGAGTAGAGCAGGTTACACATGCAGAACAGAATTTTTGTGCACATGCTGTGAATCCCTTTGTGAACCATGTCTCATTTAATGTACTCAACATTCCCCCTTTTGACACGTGGTCTAACCCATGTGTCAACTTAGCATAATGGCTGAAATAATGCTTAGGCAGACATGGTTTAGCATCAGGCCCTGACCCCAGTCCATCAGTGTATGTGCAACCCGAAGCTGACCACCGCCTACGCTCTTCCGGAGTGGACAACGCCTGCATAGCTGTAAGAGAAGAGGGAACTGAGACAAATGAGGACATGGGAGCAGAGGAAGTGGGGACAGGAAGTCGAGCAGCACCTTTTGCAGCATCGTCTGTTCCCAGTCGGTAAGCGTTGGGTCCATTGTGCAACGAATGGACCCAAATCCCGCCACTGATCCTCGCGTCCCTTTGACAGCGAGATGTGTGGAGCTGAATCTGGAACATCAAACAGTTCTTTCTGTGATGGAGTCAGAGAAACAGATACAGCAGATCTATAAGTAGACCAAAACAGTGTGGAACAGGCAATTGCATCATTGAGGCCTTCAAAAAACTTGTCCTCATAGCAAACATCCTGTCCTCTGGAAATGTGTGAGGTGCGGTGTAGATGTTTGTAGTTCATGCGGTAGGCATGTGGTGAGACAGTGCGTCTACTGTGTGACAAAGTCGTTGTGCGTCATCAACAGGAAGGCACCATTGATAGGCAAAAAGTGACAGAGAGGGAGTCTGTATCGTTTGATGTACGACTCTACGCCTAAGCACTGTAAGGCCATCAGAGGATGATGTCAGTCCTATCCCCTCAGTGTGTGCGTACTGAGTCAGTGTATGTGTGTGTGTGTGTACTTCTCTGTTCCGGAGTTGAGAGGGAGTCAGCCGTCTCCTGCCCACGTGCATCACTGCGGTCAAGTCAGCAGACACTCAGATCACCGCCCAGTGAGCATTTTTCTGTTGAATAGACGTTTAAAAGACGTCTACGCCCAACGTTGAAAAGACGTTCAGAATTGGTTCAAAAGTGAAAGTTTTTTCGCGACTATTTGTAGACGTTGATTAAACGTTCACGCTTAGACCAGATTTAAACGTCATTTGCAATACTATAATTTTTCGTCCTCTACGTTGTGCTAATAATAATCTATCATGATTTAGAGGCTTACTAATAAACCACATCCACATTTATCAGTTGAAAGCCAGTATTGGACATCACGTTGATATCTGGTCTAAACGTGAACGTTGAATCAACGTCTTCAAATAGTCGGCTAAAAAATGCTGTCAGATCAATATGTAGCAACTAAATACTTAATGTTAGTAACACATCAACAGTTTCCACTTACAGGACACAAGACCAAGTGACACAGGCAGCAGTTCATTTGTATTTATTAAAGCACAATATCAATATAAACAATGTTCATTATATAAAACCATAATCTCCTTCTCCTTCTTTAAATGTCGTTTTCAAAGCCACACAGGAGCCGGTTCAGGAGGTCTGCCATATTTTCAAGCTGGACATCTGTAAATAAAACAAGTATTTAAAATGTGTACAGCCCCACTCGCTGTCCGTAGTACTACGGACAGTAAGAAAAATACGGAAAATACACGTGTAGTTTACATGTGAAATGTCCTCTATTTTATGACGTTGGGCTACAGGGACAGTCCACAAAGAAAGTGTCTCCAATATTAACTAGCACACGTCTATGGTTGAGGACATCGTTGACTCAACCCATACTGAAAATTAGACATTTTTACTGTCCTAATTAGGAGATATTTTAAATTAAAACTCATACATTTGAATTGAGAAAATATCTAATAAATGGATATTTGAAGTGTAATAAAAAGTATTGTTGTGGAATATTTCTTATGACTAGTCGGGAGAAGAAAGTGAAGGTTTTCAATCAATATAAAGTAAACAGAGTCTTGATGAACGATCAAAGTTTGTAAAGTCAATTTATTTGCTTGCAAGCAAAGAGAACCGTCTCACAGACACATTGCAGTGATCTGTAAGAGTGCTCTGCCTAAACAGTCACAATGCATGGACATTTATACTCAGACAGCTTGCTGTTATCTGCTTAGCTAACAAGAATACACAGAGGAGAACACAAATAAAAACAGGTCATCCTTCGAGCCTCAGTATACTTCATTTAAGACAACATGAAGGCGCTTCATCTCCTGTTTGCAGATCCCTTTGTTCACAGTTTGCCTTACAATAAACCGTTTAAACACACAGCCGATGCTTCCTTTGAGGCCACTGAGAGATTGTTAACATGACTATTGCAGAGACAGAATACATATTTATTACCCTCACACATCATATTTGCATGCAAAGGTTTATGCCTTTATAACTTCAGATAATGTGTCATAAAGGAAGTAAAAAGTATTTCAAACAGAGGATCTCTGTTAGTCAAGGCCTCTCTGTCTTACGAAGAAAGAAACAGTGCACAAGATAACAGATAACAAGACACCTGGATACTAAACTAATTAAAATCATCTACTGAAACTACAGTTTGGTGTCTGCACTTTCAGGACTTACATTCTTTAAACCTTCACATGAGACTATGACATATTTTCCCATTACA
>NW_022283942.1:0-4965 GCF_004355925.1 Anarrhichthys ocellatus
TCTGTGTGTGTGTGTGTGTGTGTGTGTGTGTGTGTGTGTGTGTGTGTGAGGACCTGTTTCACTTTTAACCCATCCTAGTGAGGACATGTGTGCATTGTGGGGACAGTCGTCTCTACTTCAAAGGACAGTTTGAAGGTTTTATGTTTGAGGGTACGAGGTTGTGGTGAGAGAAGTATTCAGATCCTTTCCTGAAGTAAAAGTACTAATACCACACTGTCATAATACTCTACAAGTCCTGTATTAAAATATGTACTTAAGTAAGTAAGTACTTAAGTAGCTAAAAATACTTAAAAGTACTTAAAGTAAAAGTATTAATTGATCAGTAAAATGTTTGATCTGATGTTTCTGCTGCATTAATGTCTATGTTGCATGTTAACTATTTTATATCCTGTTGGCTAGTTTAATCTGATTTAATGTTTGTGTGTGTGTGTGTGTGTGTGTGGCTACTTATACAGCTGTCTTTGTGAGGACCGTATAAGGTTTAGAATGAGGACTGAGGACATTTTCACCTTCAAAAGCCTGTTTGAGGGTTCAGACTTGGTTGTGAGGTTCAGGTAAGAAGAAGGGTTGGGGTTAGGGTAAGAGGTAGTGTGGCAATGAGGGTCCTCACAAGTGTAGAAAGACAACTATGTGTGTGTGTGCGTGTGTCGGGGACACACAATAGATGGAGTCTGTAGTTTCAGAAAATCACCATGACAGTTTCATCTCAATACACAAAATCACACACACACACACACACAGAGAGTGAGAACAGTCAGTTTATTCAGATGTCGTCTTGTCTTTTACGTAAGAGACGGAAAAAAACAACAAAGAGACACAAAATGTCTCCAAAGAAATGCAAAACGACCAAAAAGATGCAACATATCTACAAATAGATGCAAACAATTGTTTAAATAACAGCATTTGCTTAAAAAGGTGTCGTGCTACATTTTTAAACGTTTGAGTGGTTTATGAGAACTTGTGAAACAATTTTCTATTTCATTTTAAGACTTCCGTTTGTATTTTTTATTGATCATTTCAGTCACATATTTCAACTAATGTTCATTAAAGCATAGTATAACTCTTTAAGTGTTTTCCCCTCGTAGAGAAAGACAGATTATCTGAATGTGACTCGAACAACGAGACTAAATTCTCTACGACAAAACTGAATTCCCTCAAATCTCTCGTATGAGCCGCTTTAGAACAAATCAGTTTGTACCTCATTCAACAAGAGGCCCAACATTCTTGTAATCACGTTAACAGCTCTAAAGACAGTCTGTTCAGTCCCCGGGATGAAAGCATACACCATAAAGACGTATTTTCCATGTGCGTGTATAAATATATATGTGTGGAGTGAAGCTCACCGTTTAATCCCTTTTATGTAATTGAAGCGCCTGTTTTTACAGCATTGGATTGAGACCATCAAACACATTCATAATGAAACTCACAACAACCAATTTCCCCTAAACTCAAGAAGATAATTGTGTGATCGCCCCCCCCTACACTCCAAACATGCACATATAACAAATATAAATCAGGAACATTAATCCTTCGCCGGTTTGTTGGGAGTTATTGATGAAACGGTGTTTGTGTTTGATGGTTTAGGCGTTTTAACGTGAACGTAACTGGCTATCGTTCTCATTACAGAGGATAATAAAAACCCTTAATGAGATACAAGAGAAAGAGTGAAGCTGCAATTTATGTTTTTTATTGTTCATACTCCAGTAAATCATCGTCCGATTAACCTGTTGAGAGTCTAATGAGTTACAGAAATGTGTTAACCCTCCGAACCACAAAGCAGTTTGGGGGCATTTTTTTGTCTCCCTCTGAGGTCTTTAATTTCTCTACAAAATAAAAGTTCTGCTCCACTATGAAACATAACCTTCATGACTAGAAGTAGAGAGAACTAGAACATGTCTTTAGTGCAGAATAACAGTTAGAATGAATCACAAAAAAGATAAAAATGTAAATTGAATTTCTTTGATAATTTATTTTACCCAATGGAATCTACAAATCCAATATGTTTTCAAGTGTCCACAAGTAATACTAATGTTGAAAATAAGGCTATGAATATTGAACTATTTACATTTATTACAACCTCTCTCCTCTCCTCTCTCCTCTCCTCTCTCCTCCTCTCTTCCTCTGTGTTCACTTCCTGAGGTTCAGTCAAAGTTTCTCTGATTTGTTGTCACATGACCGTTGGTCTCAGATGATTAAATCATGACTTCATAGTCAGATTGAAGCTCAAAACGGAGAAGCTCAGAATTTTAAGTTTTTTACAGAATCTGTTTAAAGCATAAGGTTTATTTGGGGAGAAATTTTAAGCGAGGCTTCTGTTTGTGATAAACGGTGTAGTTTTGACGGATGTTTAAAGAAAACATGCTTTTCAATCCCGCCGACGGGTTTCGGGGTTCAGAGGCTCCATTTTGCATCCCATCAGAAACACAGCCGTCAGCAATGAGAAACGCGATCCCACAGTTCTTGTCTATGTCGCCTCTCTGCAGATTTTACGAGAATCATTTTACTTTAAGTGTGTTGAAGACAGACTTCACCACAACGAAAGCCGTCATTTGTCTCTTTACAGCGCGGGTAACTCCACCCAGATCTGCACGCGAGTGTTGGTGTTGGAGCTGTATTTTTATAATAACCAGTCAAACAGGACTCCAAGTACCTGTAAGCTGAGTGTCACAGACTGATCACCTCCTGTTTGGGCTGCACAGCAGGATTTAGGAGGCTTTTAACATCAGGGATCCGCATCCACTGGACCCCAAAGTCCAGGTAGTTTGATTAGTTTGAACATTGGGTGCCGAACCACTTGAAAAAGGTGGTTTCGAGTACAGTTCATGTGGACTCGGGTACGGGTTGCATCAGGTGTGAAAACCAACTGTACCAAAACAGTGGACTCGAGAGTATCAGTATTCAAATATCCGAGTCCCAATCGATCCTTTTTCATGTCTGGACCTAAAAACAATTACTATTTGTCTGGTTTTGTTTGCAGCCAATCACCACAAGCGTTCTTTGATTTAACGTGACGTGTGATTGGCTAACTACCTCAGCAGCTACAACCCATACAGCCAGGATTGCCTGCCCGCAAACTGCACTTAACGCGGAGATATCAGAGCCGGTGGCTAGAAGCTAACAGAGCTAACAACGGCAACAGTGCTGACAGTGTTAATCTGAAGGGGAACCTGAGGGTGGGCTCTAACCTTTTAGACTCCTAATGGGATGATCATGTTGTCTGCATAGCAGGAAGTCATACTGTGAACTGACTTTATTGGGTTGTTCACTGAACGTCAATGGGGAAAAGGAAACAATGTCAAAGTGAGTTTATGCCGGCTAAAGTTTGGTGTCCATTTTTTAACACAGTGAGGACTGTAGATATTGAGATGTTGAGTGTATTTTTCTGTTCATTTTGAAACTGTGGTGGCACAAAGTGGAGTGTGGTGGGACGCCACAGTCTAGATAATGACCTTATTAATGATGATCTCTTCTGCCGATCTTGGCAGCTCATTTAAATCCCTTTTGTTTGCGGGTTTAAGAGTTTCCCCTCTTTCTCAGAGGTCAGTGTCCTGACGGCTGAACCGATCGAGGCCACGCGGTGACGAATTGATGGTCAGACGTCTGAGCGACGGCATTGTACGTTGACGACGGACGTGTTTTACAGCTCAGCACCGCTCAAGGACGGAAATACTTCATGCCAGTAGGAGATCTGTGGCTGAGGGCAGAAGGGTGGAGGTTTCAGGTTGTCACGAGACGAATGAAACAAAAACAGTACGTACTTACAGGAAGTACACGGTTTAAGTAGCATACATGTTTGAGAAAAATAATGCTGACTTTGTAGTGGAACTTGGATGTTGGAACTTTTTTATTGGACTTCTATGCAGTCTGAGATTTTTGGAGACATTTCTTTTCTTTGGACCACGTCTTTATTCCAGTTCTGTGCGTAACACCCAAATAATAGCAGAATGATCTACACAAAAGTATGTGCCAATGGAAAATCAGTTAGCATCCTTTGGTCATGGAGGACACACAAATGAAAAGGGTTCAAAAGACATATTTAGGGCACTTTCACCTCGGACACTGGTTGGATATTAGAGTGGTTTTAAACATCCTCTCACCTGGAATAGAGAGTAATCAAACGCATTACCCACATTGGTGAAGTCTATGAAGAGGACGTTGTGACCGTAGACCAGAAACTAGCTCCACTGTGTGAATATAAAGCAGCAGAAGACAGATGGAGCTGCCCTGGTTTTCAGTCAACAAAAAGGTTAGAGCTGGAGGAGTGAGTTTGTTCCTCCTGACAGCAGTGACACCCCCCCTTTCCCCTCATTTCCCCACCAGCTCGTGCTCCATCACGTTGTCACGCTCTCGGCCCTCATCGCTCGGCCTCGGCCCCCGTGGCCCTCCGCTGAACCGAGCGCCGGGCTCATTACAGCAGCGAGGGGGCCTGAGAGGACGGGGGAGCTGATGCTTAGCAGCTGAATCACCTCCCCTCCCCCCTGAAGCCTGGCGTTGGTTTCAGTCTGTCTAAGCGGAGATCGTCATTCATAAAGAGCCGTCAGTCCGTCATGTCACAGCGGCGGGCAGGAGGAGAGAGGCCGCGGCCATTAAGCTTCCCACAAGGCCCTGCAGTGCCGCGCTCTGCAGAGAGCTGCTGAAAATACTGGTTATTGAGAGAAATCTGACAAATAGCTGAGCCTGACGTGATTAATGGAGACGGACAGCGAGACGCAGTTTTAACCCCCGTGGTGTTTGTCTTCTTACCAGAGAGCAGGAGATGAAGTTCACTTTTAAACAGTTTCACTACATGCTACAGTTAACACGCCGAAACCAGAAACTGTATATGAGAAGTGGACGTAGTCATTGCGACATCTCTCGTTGGTTTGTGGATATTTTGAAGCCTCGAGTTCAGTGTTTTGGCCGTCGCCATGTTGTTGTCTTTGCAACCAGTGAACAGGAAGTGACCATATTTGGACTGAGGAGGAG
>NW_022283943.1:0-4965 GCF_004355925.1 Anarrhichthys ocellatus
CATTCTTTAAACCTTCACATGAGACTATGACATATTTTCCCATTACATTCCACTCTTTTGATTATACAGTAATCACACAATATCGTAAAAATATGTTATAGGGACATTTCAATAACAACAGAAGTATTACCCAAAAATATGATTTTAAAATACATCATCATGTGAGATGTCTGAAGAAAAACTGTTTTTGTGAGTTAGGATCTCTGGTTGTTTTAAGCCAGCAATACAATACAATAAACACAAAAGAATAAAAAGATAAAAACCAAAAAAAACTGTCTTTAGACCTGAGCATCAAAATCATCATAGGAGTCAGTGTCGCTGTCGAAGTTGTCCGCACAGTCAGTAATAGGGAACAGGTCAAGTAGTTGGTCGTTAGTTGCCACACGAGTATACATAGTCATCTGTTTGTCGAAGAGCTGAGAGATCATGTGTTTGAGCAGTGGGATTACGCAAAGTACAAATACAAAGAAAGCACATAGGATAATGGCGGCTTGTATCAAAGTCCCCTTCCATGAGTATCATAAATCTGTAAGCCAGTCTGAAGGCGGAGTACCATCTTTAACCATAGCTTCCTGTATTTCAGTGATGTTGCGAATCGCTTGTGCAATGATATGACCATCAGCGTCGTTTTCTGGAATAAAAGTACAACAGTATTCCCCAACAATAGCACAAACGCCACCCTGTGATGCAGTCAGTTGATCTAAAACCATTCTATTTTGCATAATAGACGTGGATTAATGCATCTGGGTTGTTGTCGAGCCAATCATGTTTCAAGTTTTTTACTGCGGTGCGTCTGGTACGGTTATGCGTTGTTGAGTTGTCATTGTCTGGGTCAAAAGTCGTGTTATTGCACTGGTCGTGGACGCTCTTCATCTGTTTGTGGTGCCATAAAAGAAAAGGTAATAAAAAACATAACCCAATGACCACAAATAAACAAGAAGTGAAACAAGAAGTGAAACGAGTCCCCCCCCCCCACTCTCCTCAGTGGGCTCCAGGGGCGTTGTGGTTCCATGGTGAAAGAGAGCAAACAGCCAACCAAGTTAGTATGGAGTTCACCCGAGCAACTGGTTTGTGTGAGCAGTTCCGCTTGTGTTGACACCGTTGAGGTTTCCACAGAACTGTCAGAGTCACTGTTATCCTGCCACTCTTTTTGGTCCGCTCAGACAGATTGAATAATACAGAAATAAAATGAAAACGAAACAAGCAATAATATGAATATAGCTATAATGAAAAAAAATGCGTTTTTCGTCCTTTTGTAGAAGACCTGACCGTGCTCCTTTTCTTGTGTTTGTTGGCTTAAACACGTGTCGAGAGGGGCTCTTCCAGCTGTCTTTCTTGCGTGGCATCAGCGTTGGGACAGTTAACACAGATCACGCAAGCGTCTGTCGGTCAACTGCCCATTGTGATTCCGTCCGTGATCACTGCATCTCCTCTGTTGGTGGCTCCGTCTGTCCTTCCTACCTCGGTGGTGCCTGTTGGCTGACACTTGTTGTAGGTGCGAGCTCACCTGTAGCTTCAGTTGGTGCGTGTCCTGGTTCTGGAACCTTCTTGCAGTGGGACGCGTGGACCCAAGTTGCCCTCTCAGCTACTTCGACAGCCGTCTGAGTGACGAGGAGGACCTGAAATGGACCCAGCCAGCGTCGTGAGTTCCAGTGCTTCCTTCTGAAGTCTTTCACCACCACGAAATCACCAGGTTTCAGCTTGTGGAGAGGTCCTTCAGCTGGCCTCGGGAGAGCGGCAATCACCTGTTGTCTTATGTTAGATTAAGCAGAGGACAATTGTGCACAATATGTTAACATTTCATGTTCGCATAAGGCGGTTGAGGGAAGTGGCGCCCTGGTGCTTCAGTTCCTACATGAGGAGGAAAACCAAACAGTATCTCAAAAGGACTCAGATTGCTTCGTGTTCGTTTTCTCATTCTCATGTACATCAGAACTAGAAGCAGATCTTTTGTCCAAGGCAGACCTGTGTCAGCACAACATTTTACTAACTTGGTCTTAAGTGTACCATTTTCTCGTTCCACAGCTCCACCACTGGCTGGATGGTAAGCACAGTGTGTTCTTAAGTCGATACCCAAGTATGCGCTTAGTTCTGTAATGGCCTGATTGACAAAATGAGAACCATTGTCGCTTGATATTTTAGTAGGAAAGCCCCAACGGGGAATGATTTCAGAAATCAGAGCCTTTGCTACCGTTGCAGCAGTTTGTTTACTCGATGGAAAAACTTCAACCCACTTGGACCACATGTCTACCATCACTAGACAGTGTTTCTTACCTTCAGATGGAGATAGCTCAACAAAATCCATCATAATGTGCTCAAAAGGGCGTGTCGGAGGTGGATGTGCAGCCTGGCTGGACACTGCCACGGGCCTGCCTACATTGTGAGTAGAGCAGGTTACACATGCAGAACAGAATTTTTGTGCACATGCTGTGAATCCCTTTGTGAACCATGTCTCATTTAATGTACTCAACATTCCCCCTTTTGACACGTGGTCTAACCCATGTGTCAACTTAGCATAATGGCTGAAATAATGCTTAGGCAGACATGGTTTAGCATCAGGCCCTGACCCCAGTCCATCAGTGTATGTGCAACCCGAAGCTGACCACCGCCTACGCTCTTCCGGAGTGGACAACGCCTGCATAGCTGTAAGAGAAGAGGGAACTGAGACAAATGAGGACATGGGAGCAGAGGAAGTGGGGACAGGAAGTCGAGCAGCACCTTTTGCAGCATCGTCTGTTCCCAGTCGGTAAGCGTTGGGTCCATTGTGCAACGAATGGACCCAAATCCCGCCACTGATCCTCGCGTCCCTTTGACAGCGAGATGTGTGGAGCTGAATCTGGAACATCAAACAGTTCTTTCTGTGATGGAGTCAGAGAAACAGATACAGCAGATCTATAAGTAGACCAAAACAGTGTGGAACAGGCAATTGCATCATTGAGGCCTTCAAAAAACTTGTCCTCATAGCAAACATCCTGTCCTCTGGAAATGTGTGAGGTGCGGTGTAGATGTTTGTAGTTCATGCGGTAGGCATGTGGTGAGACAGTGCGTCTACTGTGTGACAAAGTCGTTGTGCGTCATCAACAGGAAGGCACCATTGATAGGCAAAAAGTGACAGAGAGGGAGTCTGTATCGTTTGATGTACGACTCTACGCCTAAGCACTGTAAGGCCATCAGAGGATGATGTCAGTCCTATCCCCTCAGTGTGTGCGTACTGAGTCAGTGTATGTGTGTGTGTGTGTACTTCTCTGTTCCGGAGTTGAGAGGGAGTCAGCCGTCTCCTGCCCACGTGCATCACTGCGGTCAAGTCAGCAGACACTCAGATCACCGCCCAGTGAGCATTTTTCTGTTGAATAGACGTTTAAAAGACGTCTACGCCCAACGTTGAAAAGACGTTCAGAATTGGTTCAAAAGTGAAAGTTTTTTCGCGACTATTTGTAGACGTTGATTAAACGTTCACGCTTAGACCAGATTTAAACGTCATTTGCAATACTATAATTTTTCGTCCTCTACGTTGTGCTAATAATAATCTATCATGATTTAGAGGCTTACTAATAAACCACATCCACATTTATCAGTTGAAAGCCAGTATTGGACATCACGTTGATATCTGGTCTAAACGTGAACGTTGAATCAACGTCTTCAAATAGTCGGCTAAAAAATGCTGTCAGATCAATATGTAGCAACTAAATACTTAATGTTAGTAACACATCAACAGTTTCCACTTACAGGACACAAGACCAAGTGACACAGGCAGCAGTTCATTTGTATTTATTAAAGCACAATATCAATATAAACAATGTTCATTATATAAAACCATAATCTCCTTCTCCTTCTTTAAATGTCGTTTTCAAAGCCACACAGGAGCCGGTTCAGGAGGTCTGCCATATTTTCAAGCTGGACATCTGTAAATAAAACAAGTATTTAAAATGTGTACAGCCCCACTCGTTGTCCGTAGTACTACGGACAGTAAGAAAAATACGGAAAATACACGTGTAGTTTACATGTGAAATGTCCTCTATTTTATGACGTTGGGCTACAGGGACAGTCCACAAAGAAGGTGTCTCCAATATTAACTAACACATGTCTATGGTTGAGGACATCGTTGACTCCACCCATACTGAAAATTAGACATTTTTACTGTCCTAATTAGGAGATATTTTAAATTAAAACTCATACATTTGAATTGAGAAAATATCTAATAAATGGATATTTGAAGTGTAATAAAAAGTATTGTTGTGGAATATTTCTTATGACTAGTCGGGAGAAGAAAGTGAAGGTTTTCAATCAATATAAAGTAAACAGAGTCTTGATGAACGATCAAAGTTTGTAAAGTCAATTTATTTGCTTGCAAGCAAAGAGAACCGTCTCACAGACACATTGCAGTGATCTGTAAGAGTGCTCTGCCTAAACAGTCACAATGCATGGACATTTATACTCAGACAGCTTGCTGTTATCTGCTTAGCTAACAAGAATACACAGAGGAGAACACAAATAAAAACAGGTCATCCTTCGAGCCTCAGTATACTTCATTTAAGACAACATGAAGGCGCTTCATCTCCTGTTTGCAGATCCCTTTGTTCACAGTTTGCCTTACAATAAACCGTTTAAACACACAGCCGATGCTTCCTTTGAGGCCACTGAGAGATTGTTAACATGACTATTGCAGAGACAGAATACATATTTATTACCCTCACACATCATATTTGCATGCAAAGGTTTATGCCTTTATAACTTCAGATAATGTGTCATAAAGGAAGTAAAAAGTATTTCAAACAGAGGATCTCTGTTAGTCAAGGCCTCTCTGTCTTACGAAGAAAGAAACAGTGCACAAGATAACAGATAACAAGACACCTGGATACTAAACTAATTAAAATCATCTACTGAAACTACAGTTTGGTGTCTGCACTTTCAGGACTTACATTCTTTAAACCTTCACATGAGACTATGACATATTTTCCCATTACA
>NW_022283944.1:2500-4200 GCF_004355925.1 Anarrhichthys ocellatus
GACAACGTGGCAGGAACAAGTGCAAGTGAGGGGACCTACATAGTGAGGGCTAATGAGGGGATGGGCTGCAGGTGAGATAGGCGCGGAGGACCAGGTGAGGGGAATGAGAGGTGATCGGGTGTGAGTGACAGGAGAGTTCATTAAACAGGCAGGATGAAAACAAACTAATATGAAGGGGAATTCGTGACAATATGCACTCGCTACATGCATAGTCTTTTCAAAATAAACTTCCATCTTCACAGGAAGTTAGGATTCGGCAAAAAAAACACTCAACAGCCTGAAGAAATTGTTGAACACTGAGGGGAACAGGTGAACATGTATATGCCTTTACAAGAGTTAGATGTTCAGATTGATTCCTCTCTCATGTACAATCAATATGAAGCTACAGACAGTTATCTTAGCTTAGCTTAGCATAAGGACTGGAAACAGAGGGAAACAGCTAGCCTGACTGTCCAGAGGTAACAAAATCCACCTAAAGCTCACAGAGAACACTGAAGTCTACGGTCAGTTCAGTGAAAACAAGACAAACGGTGAAGATTTAACTCTCTACAAGAAACAAGTCACAAAATACTGAACTATTCCTTCAACTTTGAAAAAACATTTCAAATTGTTAAATCTGTAAAACAATTACTTAGAAGTACTTTTGATCTTAGTCGTAATTTTGAGGTCCATGTGGGATATTTAGTTTCATTTAGTTTAGATTAGTTATACTTTATTTAGTCTTTATTTAGTTTAAACTGACAGTTCCTTCTGGAGATAAAGTCATAAAACAACCTCACTGCATGTTGTATGATTGTGCTTTTCTTTTCAAACTAAATCAAACCTCATCTTCAGCTAAAGATTTAAAAACGTCGTCGTGCTTCACACTTTTATTCCTAAATGTCATTCAATTATTAACAACCTTTTTTAACTTCTGCTGCAGAGTTTAAACTTTGCTTCCTCATTTAAAACTCAACCTTCAGTCAACAGCAGCGTGTTTGTCTCACAGCTGCAGCTTTTATCGGCTCCACTTCCTGGAAACGTTAACACGTGACGCCTGAGGGGGGGGGGGTCTCTCACCTGCCTGATGGGAGTTAATGGGCCATAAAGGAGACGTTATGTGTCGGCCATTAGCCGAGCGACAGATGGCCGAGTGAGAGACATCAACACCTCCGGCATCGAGCCGACGAGTCTGAACAAACAGATATTAAACTATTTCACTGTTTCTGTTCACGTCCAACATCTCTGACCGTCTTTCTACAAACCAAACTCACGTTTTCCTTTGTTTCACTCTCAGTCACCAGGTCAGATCAGACTGAACCCTGATCAATAACTGCCATCGTGTGTCAGGATCAATAAGTATTAATATAAAGACTTCTAATTACTAAGTAAACAGAAAAGTGCTGTTTTATGAACAATATCATCACGAGCAGGAAGTCTGAGGTCTGTTCATCGATGATGCTGCAGACTGAAGGAAGTATTCAGAATCTTTTACTGCAGGAAAAGTATAAAATACTCTGTTGCAAAGTAGTATTATCAGCTTCACGTACTTAAAGTACCAGCAGTACTGATACAGAAGTACTCATTGTGCAGTAAAATGTCTCCAACGTTAAGGTACTTCATTACATTCAAAATCCTACTTAAGCAAAAATACAGAAGTATTATCAGTAAAATGTACTCATTGTGCAGTAAAATGTACATAAAGTATCAGTAGTAAAAGT
>NW_022283944.1:4210-4963 GCF_004355925.1 Anarrhichthys ocellatus
TGCAGTAAAATGTACTTAAAGTATCAGTAGTAAAAGTACTCATTGTGACATTATTAGATCGTTAATACTGAAGCATCGATGTTAGAGCAGCATGTTACTGCTGTGAATGTCGCTGCCGCAAGGAATTGTGGGACGGCATTATCTCCTTTCCTCTGGTAAAGGAAGGTGTAATCCCTGTATCCTTCCCTAGGGCCTTAAACCATGAACCCTCAGGGACCAACCTGACGCGTGAGGCTGTGAGACTTTAAAATGGTGTAAACACGAATGGGGATCTCTTGGTTGTATATTTTCACTCCCTGGTTTGAACGTCTTCAGGCTCTTTCCTCACAGGATGAGAAGGTCTTAAGGGGGCACGTTGGTACCGGGCCTCAGACTCTCTGAACCTGCCGGTCTCCATCTGTCCACCAGGTGCCCTCAGACTCACCTCAGCTGTCTCAGTCATATGACTCTCTCATTCACCTGCTCACCTGTTTCCACTTTCCCTCAGCAGCCGTGTCAGCAGCCTCCTTTTCTCCAGATCCTAAATGTTGTTGATGCCTTTCAGTCATCCGGACCTGAACCCGATTCTGGTCCTTCGTACCCGTTCCTGGACTTTGACCTGGTTCCTGCTTCCTGATCTGCTCACCTGTCGTCCCCTCTGGATTCATCGGACTCTTCGGACTGACTTCCTGTTCCTTCAACTCAAAGTAAGTTGTCGTTAGTCCTACCTGCGTGCCTCGCCTGCGTGCCTCGCCTGCGTGCCTCGCCTGCGTG
>NW_022283945.1:0-1927 GCF_004355925.1 Anarrhichthys ocellatus
GTATTAGAAGTAGTATATGTAGTAGTAGTAATATTATTAGTAGTAGTGGTAGTAGAAGTAGCATTGGTAGTATTAGTAGTAATAGTAGTAATATTATTATTAGTAGTAGTAGAAATAGTATATGTAGTAGTAGTAATATTATTAGTAGTGAAGTAGTATATGTAGTAGTAGTAGTAGTAATAGTAGTAATATTATTATTATTAGTAGTAGTAGTAGTAGTAGTAGTAGTAGTAGTAATATTATTATTATTAGTAATATTATTAGTAGTAGTAGTAGTAGTAGTAGTAGTAGTAGTAATATTATTATTTGTAGGAGTAGCCACTGTGACAAATATTCCTGGAAACCTGCAGGGTTCAACATCGCTGCAAACAAAACCACATATAAGTTAAATAAAGAGTTCTCTACAAAGTTATCTTCATATTCATGTCTTTGATCATCATCATCTCTGACTCTCACACAGACACGTCGACACAACAGAGAAAATGAAATGAGTTCATTTACATCACGTGTTTGAACTCAAAGCTGCTCCAGAGATTTACTGACTTACACAGTGAAGTATTTACAGTGAGCCGAGTTTACCACACAGAACTATCAACACGGGAATAAAATAATGTCCAGATAGCAAAAGATCTGTAGGTGGGTTCGTTCATTTCCTGATGAGGCTCGCTACACACTGTACACACTGTACACATGTATATATGTACAGTGTTTGTACAAAGACACAAAAGAGCAGCTGCGTCCGTCCCGACGCGCTGTCAACACGTTTCATATAAAGTACTATTTGAATAAGAGCATTGAGTAATGACAGAAGCTCAGCGATCACCTCAGAGGAACCAGTATATTAATATTCACCTTCGTGATATTGCAATATATCGTGAAGTCTTCAGAGACACTTTTATACGTCAACAATCATTCTTCTCCATCTCTACAATCACATTAATACAGATATAAATATCTTAAAACAAAGGTGAAGTGCTGGCTACAGACTACAGTTTGTAGTAGTCTGTAGTCTACAGTTTGACGTGTGTGTTATTGTTCCTCCGTGATGTTTCCTACGGCACCTGATGCATGATGTGAACACAGAATATGTGATGAGTAACCAGCGCTCGACTGCAGTCTACTCTATACACACATAGTATACTGTATACTATACTATAAAATATACTTTGTGTGTAGTAAATACTATACACATAAAGTATATTTTATTTGATGTTGCTGATGTGAACGTAAAGGCGCTGGAGTAACATCGTCTCTCAGACGAGAGCAGCAGGTTAAAAAGAAGAGATTCATTAAATTAGAGAAACTGAACAATGTTTGTATCTCCGGCCTATTTCAATTATTTTCCAGTTTTTAATAACTAACGATATTTAAAAGTGTGTCCGCTGTAATAAATGTAGAACACAAAATATTACTTCAGGAAAAAGAGTAAAAGTGAAACTTCTAACAAAGTAAAAGTGCACTTATGAGAGGATGAACTGGTTATTACAGGAAGTATAATCTATATATATATATACATATATATACATATATATATAATGTATATTATATATATACATTTTTTAATTCACAGACAAAGAAGTGAACAGTATAACATGTGCGTTATATATATATTATAAAACTCCAGTTACATGAAGACAAACAGCCTCTGAATCAGAACTAATGTGTCAACATGTTATCACTTGAACACCACGTCAAGAAGCACATTTCATAAAAGTATTGAAGCATCACAGTGTGTGTTATTGACAAACACAACAAACATATAAATCATGTCGTGTGACCAGAATGATGAGCTCTCTGCTGTCAATGTGTAAATGTCAGCTGGGACACACACACACACACACACACACACACACACACACACACACACACACACACACACACACACACACACACACACACAGACACACACATACACACACACACACAC
>NW_022283945.1:2027-4961 GCF_004355925.1 Anarrhichthys ocellatus
CACACACACACACACACACACACACACACACACACACACACACAGAAGTACTCGTATGACTCGTACGACACAAATTCCCTCGTCTTTGATTTGAGATCTGCTGATTGTGAAAGACGTCGTTCAGAAGAATCTGCATTGACTTTATACAATAATATTCTTTTAGAATAACAACAATAACAATAATTATTTTCTATTTTCTGCGTCATACGCTCGTCGTTGTGATCGATGTAAAATGAATCGGTGACACGTTTCAGATTCAACGTGTTGTCGAACAAAACAATAAGCAGAATGTATTTTTAGTAAATAACCCGACAGGAATATTAAACAATAATAACAATAAACATGTCCAGCTGGTGCTGTGATTTAAGTGTGAATGTCGGTAGAATGTAGATATATTAATATTATATAATTAATACTACTAACAATACTGCTGCTGCTAACACTAATACTGTTTCTGCTGATTCTGCTGTTGTTGTATTATAGTACAATTATACTATTATTAATATAATTATCATTATTACCACTACTACTATAACTATTATAGCAACTAATACTAGAACAACTTCTATTACCAATATTACTATTATTATTATTATGACTACTGCTGTTATTGTTATTGCTGCTGCTGTATTACAGTATTATTATATTAATATCATTTATCTATCAATTCTTAATTGATTAGTATATTTACTTATATTATTATTTATTCTACTGCTCGTGTTGTTGTGGTTGTATTATAATATAATCATTATTACTGTTATTATTATTGTCATTATTATTATAAAACATAAAACAGAATTTACATGCGCACAAATATTTAACAAGTGGACATACTGTATGTTCACACACACACACACACACACACACACACAGTGTATCATAGCGGACACCACAGTATCAGTGGTGATAATAATTACACATGTGGACACATAACACATTTAAACACTCACACACACATTCACAACTGTAGAGGTACACACTCATGTCACCACATATACATTGATATAAACATGTAAACACACACACACACATATATGTACATGTCCACACAGAGCAACACACACACTACAAATAAAATAAATAGTTTGTACACACATGCATACTGCAGAAGTACACTCAGAGAACCACACACACACACACACACACACAGTGAGGTGATGATCAGTCGATGGAGCGATGCCACCCACGGACTGTGAACGCAACACCGCCTGACTGAAACCATAAACATGTTTATATTTACTCCTCGCTGACATTTAGCGTCTGAAACCAGTCGGCACCGACGGCTCATCAGCAGAGCCGAATATCAAATATCTGCTCCTCTAACAACCATAAAAAAAACATTTAACCTTAAAAAAAGAGCCAAAAAAATCATAAATCTCTTTCCAAATGTTCCAAAATTAAATTTCAACAATGATTCAAAAGTGAAGCTGAGTTTGAGTCAGGAAGCAGAAGTGTAAAGAGTAACCTCAGTGACATATATGGTGATATTATATTATACGTCTCATTGTGAAACTGCTCATCTCAGTCATGAATAGATAAAGAGTCAAACTGCGTATTCATTTGAGTCTTCATGAGCAGAGGAGGAACACGGCAGACGATGATATTCTGCCTCATTTCACTCCTTTCATTGTTTTTTTGAAGCAGCATTTGTTGTTGATGAAAAGGTTAAACGACTTTTTTTTTTTTTCCAGTCGAAACTGAGTGGGTTGTCAAAGAAGCGAACATTTCTCAGGGTAAATTTCCCCTGTTGCTCTGGTAATATTATCACTCCAAAGCATCACGGTTTCAGTATGACTTATGGATTTATTTATTTATAAGAAGAAAACAAGTCTGACACCGATTAACGCCAAATACACTCGCAGCCGAGACGCACGGCGAGAAAAACAACATTTGACACCAATAAATGTCACGGGAGTCTCGGTATCAACATGAGTTCACAGGTGACAGCAGAGAGGAGGCTCGTACCGCTTGATTGTGATAGAGCAGAGTGTTTAATGTCAGAGTGGAATAGTGACGCAAACATTCTTTAAAGGTGTTCGTTAGTAATTTAACTGTGAAGCCGCTCGTGCTCAGAAATGAACAGTTTGAGATGACTGTAACACCCACTGAAGAGAGTTTATATCTCACTTTAATCTGGTTGTGATTCACAGTTTCACTCTCGCTGATGCTTATTTATTAAAGAACACAACCCAACAGTGTGCCTACGATCAGAGGCCCGTGACAGAGCAGCACACAGACCACCACAATTTTCTAGAGTTCCACTAAACCAGCAAACACAAAGTCACATCACAACTCAGGAGGACAATTTTTCCCCAGACAGCAGAGACGTTTTTTGTCTGCGTGGGACGTGGACGACCGGCGCTACGAGACGATCGTCCGAGCCGACATGTTTCACAGAGAAAAGAAACAACAACACATGACATAATCCAGCATGGCGGCCATGTCGCCGAAAATACAAAGCTAGTCGCATGGCTTCTATCAGAATTAGTCAGAGAGCAACGGAGGAGACGCTCGAGGCTCTGATGAGACTCAAAAGTGAAAAAAGGAAGCTGAGAGAGCAGAGGAGTTTAGCTTAAAGAGAGAGAAAATGAAAGACAAGAGCAGAAAACAGAGGGAGGGAATGAAGAGCAAAATAAAGATGTTTACACAAGTTAAGAGCATTTTAAAAATGTGTTTTTTTCTGCATTTGAATAAATGAAAACAGGCGTAATTAAAAGCTTTTATTCTGATTTAGATTCAATCAAAGAATTTGAGCTCAAATTAACTGTCCTCCATTTTTATGTCACAAATATTTTAGGTTAGAAAAAAATAGACAAAGAATTATGAATTAAGAATTAAAGAAAAGTAAAAGTAAAAAAGAATTTAAATATTGAAGAATTTGACGTGTTTCACTAATTCACGATGAGACACGAGTTCAGTGTGAATCATGAACCC